>NC_059508.1:36902672-36910172 GCF_914767665.1 Harmonia axyridis
ATGATAACCAACAATCAGAATCATTATTTATCATTTATTTCAATTTTTATAATGAAAAACGTTCACGTCCTTTCGCGCCTCTCGATCGTCGTTTACGTGATGCATCGGTCAGCCCTAGTTTACGTGGTGCATCGGTAAGATCGAGTTCACGTTCTGCATCGGTCTGCCCGAGTTTACGTGGTGCATCGGTAAGATCGAGATTACGTGGTGCATCGGTAAGATCGAGTTCACGTTCTGCATCGGTCTGCCTGAGTTTACGTGGTGCATCGGTATGATCGAGTTTACGTTCTGCATCGGTGTGATCTAGTTTACGTTGTGCATCGGTAAGATCGAGATTACGTGAAGCATCGGTATGATCGAGTTTACGTTCTGCATCGGTCTGGACTCTGAGATATATTTTCGACGTGAAAATGTTCCGATACAACTTTTGAACCAGGATAGTTAGAGAGATGATTTTTTCTGGGATGTACGTTGATTGGGGAATGGATTGTGGGAAATAACTTGCCATGACCGAGGTGTTCTCGAATTTTTTTTTTTTTTCGAAAAATATTTTCTGATTTTGGATTTCACTCAAATTTGATTTCGTTGCCTTCTAATGTGTTCTAAAAGAGTAAATCAGTAATCAGAATCGAAAAATATTTTTCGGATTTTTTTTTTTTTGAAAAAAAATTTTCTGATTTTGGAATTTCCTCAAATTTGATTTGGTTGCCTTCTAATGTGTTTTTAAAGCGTAAATCAGTAATCAGAATCAATATTCATTGTCGACTTTAATTTTTATAAGGAAAAATGTTCACGTCCTTAAACGCCTCCCCATCATTAGCCCGAGTCCAAGTCGATGTCAGTCCCGAGCGGACGGTGTCAGATACTACCTATCGCCCCGGTCTGGACTTGGCGAGGTATTTCGACGTGAAATGTTCCGATACAACTTTTGAACCAGGATAGTTAGAGAGATGATTTCTTCTATGTTGTACGTTGATTGTGGAATGGATTGTGGGAAATAACTTGCCATGACCCAGGTGTTCTTGAATTTTTTTTTTTTTTGAAAAAAATTTTCTGATCTTGAAATTTCCTCAAATCTGATTGCGTTGCCTTCTAATGTGTACTAAAAGAGTAAATCAGTAATCAGAATCAATATTCATTGTCGACTTTAATTTTTATAAGGAAAAATGTTCACGTCCTTAAACGCCTCTCCATCGTTACCCCGACTCCAAGACGATGTTAGACCGGAGCGGACGGTGTCAAATGCGACCGATCTCCCCGGTCTGGACTTAGCGAGATATTCCGACGTGAAATGTTCCGATACAAAAATTTAACTGTGATAGTTAGAGAGATGGTTCCTTTTGTGATGTACGTTGATTGTGTAATAGAATATGGAAATAAACTTGAGATGACCGAGGTCTTCTGGGATTTTTTTTTTTTTTCGAAAAATATTTTTCGATTTCGGAAATCCCTCAAATTTCATTGAGATATGTCCTAATGTGTTCTTAAAACTTAAATCAACAATCAGAATTAATATCCAAAAGTTATTTCATTTTTTATAAGGAAAAACGTTCACGTCCTTTCCGCTCCCAAAAAGTGAGATATCATAGAAAATATCGCTATATTTGTTGTTTACGGCCATACCACGCTGAAATTGCCAGTTCTCGTCAGAACACTGAAGCCAAGCAGCGTCGGGCGCGGTTAGTACTTGGATGGGTGACCGCTTGGGAACACCGCGTGCTGTAAGCTTTTTTTTTACGTTCTGCATCGGTCTGCCGAGATAACGTGGTGCATCGGTATGATCGAGTTTACGTTCTGCATCGGTAAGATCGAGATTACGTGATGCATCGGTAAGATTGAGATTACGTGGTGCATCGGTAAGATCGAGTTTACGTGGTGCATCGGTAAGATCCAATTCACGTTCTGCATCGGTAAGATCCAGTTCACGTGGTGCATCGGTAAGATCGAGATTACGTGGTGCATCGGTAAGATCGAGTTTACGTGGTGCATCGGTAAGATCCAATTCACGTTCTGCATCGGTAAGATCCAGTTCACGTGGTGCATCGGTAAGATTGAGATTACGTGGTGCATCGGTAAGATCGAGTTTACGTGGTGCATCGGTAAGATCCAATTCACGTTCTGCATCGGTAAGATCCAGTTCACGTGGTGCATCGGTAAGATTGAGATTACGTGGTGCATCGGTAAGATCGAGTTTACGTGGTGCATCGGTAAGATCCAATTCACGTTCTGCATCGGTAAGATCCAGTTCACGTGGTGCATCGGTAAGATCGAGATTACGTGGTGCATCGGTAAGATCGAGTTTACGTGGTGCATCGGTAAGATCCAATTCACGTTCTGCATCGGTAAGATCCAGTTCACGTGGTGCATCGGTAAGATTGAGATTACGTGGTGCATCGGTAAGATCCAGTTCACGTGGTGCATCGGTAAGATGGAGATTACGTGGTGCATCGGTAAGATCGAGATTACGTGGTGCATCGGTAAGATCTACTTTACGTTCTGCATCGGTCTGCCCTTGTTTACGTGGTGCATCGGTAAGATCGAGATTACGTGAAGCATCGGTATGATCGAGTTTACGTTCTGCATCGGTCTGCCCGATATTACGTGGTGCATCGGTCTGCCCTAGTTTACGTGGTGCATCGGTTTGGACTTAGAGATATATTTTCGACGTGAAAATGTTCCGATACAACTTTTGAACCAGGATAGTTAGAGAGATGATTTTTTCTGGGATGTACGTGGATCGGGGAATGGATTGTGGGAAATAACTTGCCATGACCGAGGTGTCCTCGAATTTTTTTTTTTTTCGAAAAAAATTTTCTGATTGTGGAATTTTCTCAAATTTGATTTGGTTGCCTCCTAATGTGTTCTAAAAGAGTAAATCAGTAATCGGAATCGAAAAATATTTTTCGGATTTTTTTTTTTTTCGAAAAAAATTTTCTGATCGTGGAATTTCCTCAAATTCGATTTGGTTGCCTTCTAATGTGTTTTTAAAGCGTAAATCAGTAATCAGAATCAATATTCATTGTCGACTTTAATTTTTATAAGGAAAAATGTTCACGTCCTTAAACGCCTCCCCATCATCAGCCCGAGTCCAAGTCGATGTCAGTCCCGAGCGGACGGTGTCAGATACTACCTATCGCCGAGGTCTGGACTTGGCGAGATATTACGACGTGAAATGTTCCGATACAACTTTTGAACCAGGATAGTTAGAGAGATGATTTCTTCTATGTTGTACGTTGATTGTGGAATGAAATACGGAAAATAACTCGCCATGACCGAGGTGATTACGATTTTTTTTTTTTTTCGAAAAAAATTTTCTGATCGTGGAATTTTCTCAAATTTGATTTGGTTGCCTCCTTATATGTTCTAGTAGCGATAATCAACAATCAGAATCAAAATCCATGGTCGGGTTTGATTTTTATAAGGAAAAATGTTCACGTCCTTTTTTACAACCCCGACTCATTGACGATGTTAGAACCGAGCCGGCGGTGTCAGATACGACCGATCGCCCCGGTCCCGATCGTCATTTACGTTGTGCATCGGTCTGCCCGAGATTACGTGGTGCATCGGTATGATCGAGTTTACGTGGTGCATCGGTAAGATCCAATTCACGTTCTGCATCGGTAAGATCCAATTCACGTTCTGCATCGGTAAGATCCAGTTCACGTGGTGCATCGGTAAGATGGAGATTACGTGGTGCATCGGTAAGATCGAGATTACGTGGTGCATCGGTAAGATCTACTTTACGTTCTGCATCGGTCTGCCCTTGTTTACGTGGTGCATCGGTAAGATCGAGATTACGTGAAGCATCGGTATGATCGAGTTTACGTTCTGCATTGGTCTGCCCGATATTACGTGGTGCATCGGTCTGCCCTAGTTTACGTGGTGCATCGGTTTGGACTTAGAGATATATTTTCGACGTGAAAATGTTCCGATACAACTTTTGAACCAGGATAGTTAGAGAGATGATTTTTTCTGGGATGTACGTGGATCGGGGAATGGATTGTGGGAAATAACTTGCCATGACCGAGGTGTCCTCGAATTTTTTTTTTTTTCGAAAAAAATTTTCTGATTGTGGAATTTTCTCAAATTTGATTTGGTTGCCTCCTAATGTGTTCTAAAAGAGTAAATCAGTAATCGGAATCGAAAAATATTTTTCGGATTTTTTTTTTTTTCGAAAAAAATTTTCTGATCGTGGAATTTCCTCAAATTCGATTTGGTTGCCTTCTAATGTGTTTTTAAAGCGTAAATCAGTAATCAGAATCAATATTCATTGTCGACTTTAATTTTTATAAGGAAAAATGTTCACGTCCTTAAACGCCTCCCCATCATCAGCCCGAGTCCAAGTCGATGTCAGTCCCGAGCGGACGGTGTCAGATACTACCTATCGCCGAGGTCTGGACTTGGCGAGATATTACGACGTGAAATGTTCCGATACAACTTTTGAACCAGGATAGTTAGAGAGATGATTTCTTCTATGTTGTACGTTGATTGTGGAATGAAATACGGAAAATAACTCGCCATGACCGAGGTGATTACGATTTTTTTTTTTTTTCGAAAAAAATTTTCTGATCGTGGAATTTTCTCAAATTTGATTTGGTTGCCTCCTTATATGTTCTAGTAGCGATAATCAACAATCAGAATCAAAATCCATGGTCGGGTTTGATTTTTATAAGGAAAAATGTTCACGTCCTTTTTTACAACCCCGACTCATTGACGATGTTAGAACCGAGCCGGCGGTGTCAGATACGACCGATCGCCCCGGTCCCGATCGTCATTTACGTTGTGCATCGGTCTGCCCGAGATTACGTGGTGCATCGGTATGATCGAGTTTACGTGGTGCATCGGTAAGATCCAATTCACGTTCTGCATCGGTAAGATCCAATTCACGTTCTGCATCGGTAAGATCCAGTTCACGTGGTGCATCGGTAAGATGGAGATTACGTGGTGCATCGGTAAGATCGAGATTACGTGGTGCATCGGTAAGATCTACTTTACGTTCTGCATCGGTCTGCCCTTGTTTACGTGGTGCATCGGTAAGATCGAGATTACGTGAAGCATCGGTATGATCGAGTTTACGTTCTGCATCGGTCTGCCCGATATTACGTGGTGCATCGGTCTGCCCTAGTTTACGTGGTGCATCGGTTTGGACTTAGAGATATATTTTCGACGTGAAAATGTTCCGATACAACTTTTGAACCAGGATAGTTAGAGAGATGATTTTTTCTGGGATGTACGTGGATCGGGGAATGGATTGTGGGAAATAACTTGCCATGACCGAGGTGTCCTCGAATTTTTTTTTTTTTCGAAAAAAATTTTCTGATTGTGGAATTTTCTCAAATTTGATTTGGTTGCCTCCTAATGTGTTCTAAAAGAGTAAATCAGTAATCGGAATCGAAAAATATTTTTCGGATTTTTTTTTTTTTCGAAAAAAATTTTCTGATCGTGGAATTTCCTCAAATTCGATTTGGTTGCCTTCTAATGTGTTTTTAAAGCGTAAATCAGTAATCAGAATCAATATTCATTGTCGACTTTAATTTTTATAAGGAAAAATGTTCACGTCCTTAAACGCCTCCCCATCATCAGCCCGAGTCCAAGTCGATGTCAGTCCCGAGCGGACGGTGTCAGATACTACCTATCGCCGAGGTCTGGACTTGGCGAGATATTACGACGTGAAATGTTCCGATACAACTTTTGAACCAGGATAGTTAGAGAGATGATTTCTTCTATGTTGTACGTTGATTGTGGAATGAAATACGTAAAATAACTCGCCATGACCGAGGTGATTACGATTTTTTTTTTTTTTCGAAAAAAATTTTCTGATCGTGGAATTTTCTCAAATTTGATTTGGTTGCCTCCTTATATGTTCTAGTAGCGATAATCAACAATCAGAATCAAAATCCATGGTCGGGTTTGATTTTTATAAGGAAAAATGTTCACGTCCTTTTTTACAACCCCGACTCATTGACGATGTTAGAACCGAGCCGGCGGTGTCAGATACGACCGATCGCCTCGGTCCCGATCGTCATTTACGTTGTGCATCGGTCTGCCCGAGATTACGTGGTGCATCGGTCTGGACTTAGAGATATATTTTCGACGTGAAAATGTTCCGATACAACTTTTGAACTAGGATAGTTAGAGAGATGATTTTTTCTGGGATGTACGTTGATTGGGGAATGGATTGTGGGAAATAACTTGCCATGACCGAGGTGTTCTCGAATTTTTTTTTTTTTTTCGAAAAAAATTTTCTGATTGTGGAATTTTCTCAAATTTGATTTGGTTGCCTCCTAATGTGTTCTAATAGCGATAATCAACAATCAGAATCAAAATCCATGGTCGGGTTTGATTTTTATAAGGAATAATGTTCACGTCCTTTTTCGCCTATGTTCTTTTTCGACGTGAAAAGTTCCGATACAACTTTTGAACCAGGATAGTTAGAGAGATGATTTTTTCTGGGATGTATGTTGATTGACGTACGAAACTTGGAAAAAAAATAGAAAAGACCGAGGTACTCTAGAAAAAAAATTTATTGAAAATATTTTTTTGATTTCGGAATTAATTCGAAATTCATTCAGATGTCTTCTATCAATATCGCGAAAGAAAAATCAATAATCAGAATCGATATTCATCTAAGATTATTTCCTTTTGGATTGTGTTAACATTCGGTACGATCTTGTCTACGTGATGCATCGGTTTGTTTCTCGGCTCTTGTGAGCAAGTTGGACACTCGAGACGGCCTCCATCGATCGGATTAGGCGGGCTTTAATGTTAACGTGCTGTATCGGTGTGATCTTGTTTACGTCATGCATCGGTATAGCTTTAAATCGCGCCGTAAAGTCGTTCACGTCATGCATCGGTATCTTAAATCGCGCCGAAAAGTCGTTCACGTCATGCATCGGTATCTTAAATCGCGCCGTAAAGTCGTTCACGTCATGCATCGGTATCTTAAATCGAGCCGAAAAGTCGTTCACGTCATGCATCGGTGGCACAAAAAAAAGACGCCGATGCATGACGTGAGCCGACTTTTCGGCGCGATTTAAGATACCGATGCATGACGTGAACGACTTTACGGCGCGATTTAAGATACCGATGCATGACGTGAACCGACTTTTCGGCATGAAGTCAGCTAAAATTATCGTGTGCATCTTGGGTCGGTCCACGTACCGTAGATCAGAGAGGGACGACGTACATACATCGGATACATTTGTATCCAACAAGTTACGATCGTCGTCTGATCCAGCGGTAATCGGACCTACTCTCGTGAATTTATTTTGCCCCTTGAATAATTTTGTACCGATGCACGACGTGAAGTCGACTTTTCGGCATGGTTTAAGCTAAAATTATCGTGTGCATCTTGGGTAGGCCCACTTACTACAGATCAGAGAGGGACGACGTACATACATCGGATACATTCGTATCCAACAAGTTACAATCGTCGTCTGATCCAGCGGTAATCGGACCTACTCTCGTGAATTTATTTTGCCCCTTGAATAACTTTGTACC
>NC_059508.1:36920172-36926537 GCF_914767665.1 Harmonia axyridis
ATCTAAACAGTCTCGACGCACCCAACACTCTTTCAAAGTCGGATTACTCGGACTCAATCTGAAAATGGACCGATGCATGACGTCAACACTTAGCCCGCCTCGTCTGATCTATCTAAGCCATCTCGACCCACCCAACACGCCTTCCAAGTCGGATCACTCGGACTTCGATCTGAAAATCTCCGGACTCATTTTTATGAATATCCCCAGTCAGTAAGAACGTTATTTCGCCAATATATACCAACAATAAACCATATTCCAATAGCTGAACCAAAAATATAATTCCCGATCCAAACGTTCTGCATCGCCCAACGCGACCACCTTCCCTATATATGTCAGGAGAGCACAGGGTTCCCCTCCAGACAACACTTACGCTCTATCCCCGACTCTCGGTCGATCGATAGGCCAGGTCAGCGGTGTCTGTTTCGGCCGAAGCTCGGACTTTGGTCAAAATGTTCCGATACAAAATTTGAACCAAGATAGATACAGATATGATTCCTTCTTAAATATACGTTGATTATCGAACAGAATATGGTAAATATTTTGCGATGACCGAGGATTTCATGAATTTTTTTTTTTTTTCGAAAAAATTTTCTATTATCGGAATTTCCTCAAATTTCATTTGGTTGCCTCCTAATGCTTATTAAAAATGATAACCAACAATCAGAATCATTATTTATCATTTATTTCAATTTTTATAATGAAAAACGTTCACGTCCTTTCGCGCCTCTCGATCGTCGTTTACGTGATGCATCGGTCAGCCCTAGTTTACGTGGTGCATCGGTAAGATCGAGTTCACGTTCTGCATCGGTCTGCCCGAGTTTACGTGGTGCATCGGTAAGATCGAGATTACGTGGTGCATCGGTAAGATCGAGTTCACGTTCTGCATCGGTCTGCCTGAGTTTACGTGGTGCATCGGTATGATCGAGTTTACGTTCTGCATCGGTGTGATCTAGTTTACGTTGTGCATCGGTAAGATCGAGATTACGTGAAGCATCGGTATGATCGAGTTTACGTTCTGCATCGGTCTGGACTCTGAGATATATTTTCGACGTGAAAATGTTCCGATACAACTTTTGAACCAGGATAGTTAGAGAGATGATTTTTTCTGGGATGTACGTTGATTGGGGAATGGATTGTGGAAAATAACTTGCCATGACCGAGGTGTTCTCGAATTTTTTTTTTTTTTCGAAAAATATTTTCTGATTTTGGATTTCACTCAAATTTGATTTCGTTGCCTTCTAATGTGTTCTAAAAGAGTAAATCAGTAATCAGAATCGAAAAATATTTTTCGGATTTTTTTTTTTTTGAAAAAAAATTTTCTGATTTTGGAATTTCCTCAAATTTGATTTGGTTGCCTTCTAATGTGTTTTTAAAGCGTAAATCAGTAATCAGAATCAATATTCATTGTCGACTTTAATTTTTATAAGGAAAAATGTTCACGTCCTTAAACGCCTCCCCATCATTAGCCCGAGTCCAAGTCGATGTCAGTCCCGAGCGGACGGTGTCAGATACTACCTATCGCCCCGGTCTGGACTTGGCGAGGTATTTCGACGTGAAATGTTCCGATACAACTTTTGAACCAGGATAGTTAGAGAGATGATTTCTTCTATGTTGTACGTTGATTGTGGAATGGATTGTGGGAAATAACTTGCCATGACCCAGGTGTTCTTGAATTTTTTTTTTTTTCGAAAAAAATTTTCTGATCTTGAAATTTCCTCAAATCTGATTGCGTTGCCTTCTAATGTGTACTAAAAGAGTAAATCAGTAATCAGAATCAATATTCATTGTCGACTTTAATTTTTATAAGGAAAAATGTTCACGTCCTTAAACGCCTCTCCATCGTTACCCCGACTCCAAGACGATGTTAGACCGGAGCGGACGGTGTCAAATGCGACCGATCTCCCCGGTCTGGACTTAGCGAGATATTCCGACGTGAAATGTTCCGATACAAAAATTTAACTGTGATAGTTAGAGAGATGGTTCCTTTTGTGATGTACGTTGATTGTGTAATAGAATATGGAAATAAACTTGAGATGACCGAGGTCTTCTGGGATTTTTTTTTTTTTTCGAAAAATATTTTTCGATTTCGGAAATCCCTCAAATTTCATTGAGATATGTCCTAATGTGTTCTTAAAACTTAAATCAACAATCAGAATTAATATCCAAAAGTTATTTCATTTTTTATAAGGAAAAACGTTCACGTCCTTTCCGCTCCCAAAAAGTGAGATATCATAGAAAATATCGCTATATTTGTTGTTTACGGCCATACCACGCTGAAATTGCCAGTTCTCGTCAGAACACTGAAGCCAAGCAGCGTCGGGCGCGGTTAGTACTTGGATGGGTGACCGCTTGGGAACACCGCGTGCTGTAAGCTTTTTTTTTACGTTCTGCATCGGTCTGCCGAGATAACGTGGTGCATCGGTATGATCGAGTTTACGTTCTGCATCGGTAAGATCGAGATTACGTGATGCATCGGTAAGATTGAGATTACGTGGTGCATCGGTAAGATCGAGTTTACGTGGTGCATCGGTAAGATCCAATTCACGTTCTGCATCGGTAAGATCCAGTTCACGTGGTGCATCGGTAAGATCGAGATTACGTGGTGCATCGGTAAGATCGAGTTTACGTGGTGCATCGGTAAGATCCAATTCACGTTCTGCATCGGTAAGATCCAGTTCACGTGGTGCATCGGTAAGATTGAGATTACGTGGTGCATCGGTAAGATCGAGTTTACGTGGTGCATCGGTAAGATCCAATTCACGTTCTGCATCGGTAAGATCCAGTTCACGTGGTGCATCGGTAAGATTGAGATTACGTGGTGCATCGGTAAGATCGAGTTTACGTGGTGCATCGGTAAGATCCAATTCACGTTCTGCATCGGTAAGATCCAGTTCACGTGGTGCATCGGTAAGATCGAGATTACGTGGTGCATCGGTAAGATCGAGTTTACGTGGTGCATCGGTAAGATCCAATTCACGTTCTGCATCGGTAAGATCCAGTTCACGTGGTGCATCGGTAAGATCGAGATTACGTGGTGCATCGGTAAGATCCAGTTCACGTGGTGCATCGGTAAGATGGAGATTACGTGGTGCATCGGTAAGATCGAGATTACGTGGTGCATCGGTAAGATCTACTTTACGTTCTGCATCGGTCTGCCCTTGTTTACGTGGTGCATCGGTAAGATCGAGATTACGTGAAGCATCGGTATGATCGAGTTTACGTTCTGCATCGGTCTGCCCGATATTACGTGGTGCATCGGTCTGCCCTAGTTTACGTGGTGCATCGGTTTGGACTTAGAGATATATTTTCGACGTGAAAATGTTCCGATACAACTTTTGAACCAGGATAGTTAGAGAGATGATTTTTTCTGGGATGTACGTGGATCGGGGAATGGATTGTGGGAAATAACTTGCCATGACCGAGGTGTCCTCGAATTTTTTTTTTTTTCGAAAAAAATTTTCTGATTGTGGAATTTTCTCAAATTTGATTTGGTTGCCTCCTAATGTGTTCTAAAAGAGTAAATCAGTAATCGGAATCGAAAAATATTTTTCGGATTTTTTTTTTTTTCGAAAAAAATTTTCTGATCGTGGAATTTCCTCAAATTCGATTTGGTTGCCTTCTAATGTGTTTTTAAAGCGTAAATCAGTAATCAGAATCAATATTCATTGTCGACTTTAATTTTTATAAGGAAAAATGTTCACGTCCTTAAACGCCTCCCCATCATCAGCCCGAGTCCAAGTCGATGTCAGTCCCGAGCGGACGGTGTCAGATACTACCTATCGCCGAGGTCTGGACTTGGCGAGATATTACGACGTGAAATGTTCCGATACAACTTTTGAACCAGGATAGTTAGAGAGATGATTTCTTCTATGTTGTACGTTGATTGTGGAATGAAATACGGAAAATAACTCGCCATGACCGAGGTGATTACGATTTTTTTTTTTTTTCGAAAAAAATTTTCTGATCGTGGCAATTTTCTCAAATTTGATTTGGTTGCCTCCTTATATGTTCTAGTAGCGATAATCAACAATCAGAATCAAATCCATGGTCGGGTTTGATTTTTATAAGGAAAAATGTTCACGTCCTTTTTTACAACCCCGACTCATTGACGATGTTAGAACCGAGCCGGCGGTGTCAGATACGACCGATCGCCCCGGTCCCGATCGTCATTTACGTTGTGCATCGGTCTGCCCGAGATTACGTGGTGCATCGGTATGATCGAGTTTACGTGGTGCATCGGTAAGATCCAATTCACGTTCTGCATCGGTAAGATCCAATTCACGTTCTGCATCGGTAAGATCCAGTTCACGTGGTGCATCGGTAAGATGGAGATTACGTGGTGCATCGGTAAGATCGAGATTACGTGGTGCATCGGTAAGATCTACTTTACGTTCTGCATCGGTCTGCCCTTGTTTACGTGGTGCATCGGTAAGATCGAGATTACGTGAAGCATCGGTATGATCGAGTTTACGTTCTGCATCGGTCTGCCCGATATTACGTGGTGCATCGGTCTGCCCTAGTTTACGTGGTGCATCGGTTTGGACTTAGAGATATATTTTCGACGTGAAAATGTTCCGATACAACTTTTGAACCAGGATAGTTAGAGAGATGATTTTTTCTGGGATGTACGTGGATCGGGGAATGGATTGTGGGAAATAACTTGCCATGACCGAGGTGTCCTCGAATTTTTTTTTTTTTCGAAAAAAATTTTCTGATTGTGGAATTTCTCAAATTTGATTTGGTTGCCTCCTAATGTGTTCTAAAAGAGTAAATCAGTAATCGGAATCGAAAAATATTTTTCGGATTTTTTTTTTTTCGAAAAAAATTTTCTGATCGTGGAATTTCCTCAAATTCGATTTGGTTGCCTTCTAATGTGTTTTTAAAGCGTAAATCAGTAATCAGAATCAATATTCATTGTCGACTTTAATTTTTATAAGGAAAAATGTTCACGTCCTTAAACGCCTCCCCATCATCAGCCCGAGTCCAAGTCGATGTCAGTCCCGAGCGGACGGTGTCAGATACTACCTATCGCCGAGGTCTGGACTTGGCGAGATATTACGACGTGAAATGTTCCGATACAACTTTTGAACCAGGATAGTTAGAGAGATGATTTCTTCTATGTTGTACGTTGATTGTGGAATGAAATACGGAAAATAACTCGCCATGACCGAGGTGATTACGATTTTTTTTTTTTTTCGAAAAAATTTTCTGATCGTGGAATTTTCTCAAATTTGATTTGGTTGCCTCCTTATATGTTCTAGTAGCGATAATCAACAATCAGAATCAAAATCCATGGTCGGGTTTGATTTTTATAAGGAAAATGTTCACGTCCTTTTTACAACCCCGACTCATTGACGATGTTAGAACCGAGCCGGCGGTGTCAGATACGACCGATCGCCCCGGTCCCGATCGTCATTTACGTTGTGCATCGGTCTGCCCGAGATTACGTGGTGCATCGGTCTGGACTTAGAGATATATTTTCGACGTGAAAATGTTCCGATACAACTTTTGAACTAGGATAGTTAGAGAGATGATTTTTTCTGGGATGTACGTTGATTGGGGAATGGATTGTGGGAAATAACTTGCCATGACCGAGGTGTTCTCGAATTTTTTTTTTTTTTTTCGAAAAAAATTTTCTGATTGTGGAATTTTCTCAAATTTGATTTGGTTGCCTCCTAATGTGTTCTAATAGCGATAATCAACAATCAGAATCAAAATCCATGGTCGGGTTTGATTTTTATAAGGAAAAATGTTCACGTCCTTTTTCGCCTATGTTCTTTTTCGACGTGAAAAGTTCCGATACAACTTTTGAACCAGGATAGTTAGAGAGATGATTTTTTCTGGGATGTATGTTGATTGACGTACGAAACTTGGAAAAAAAATAGAAAAGACCGAGGTACTCTAGAAAAAAAATTTATTGAAAATATTTTTTTGATTTCGGAATTAATTCGAAATTCATTCAGATGTCTTCTATCAATATCGCGAAAGAAAAATCAATAATCAGAATCGATATTCATCTAAGATTATTTCCTTTTGGATTGTGTTAACATTCGGTACGATCTTGTCTACGTGATGCATCGGTTTGTTTCTCGGCTCTTGTGAGCAAGTTGGACACTCGAGACGGCCTCCATCGATCGGATTAGGCGGGCTTTAATGTTAACGTGCTGTATCGGTGTGATCTTGTTTACGTCATGCATCGGTATAGCTTTAAATCGCGCCGTAAAGTCGTTCACGTCATGCATCGGTATCTTAAATCGCGCCGAAAAGTCGTTCACGTCATGCATCGGTATCTTAAATCGCGCCGTAAAGTCGTTCACGTCATGCATCGGTATCTTAAATCGAGCCGAAAAGTCGTTCACGTCATG
>NC_059508.1:36926737-36936737 GCF_914767665.1 Harmonia axyridis
ACGTAAATGACGATCGGGACCGGGGCGATCGGTCGTATCTGACACCGCCGGCTCGGTTCTAACATCGTCAATGAGTCGGGGTTGAAAAAAAGGACGTGAACATTTTTCCTTATAAAAATCAAACCCGATCATGGATTTTGATTCTGATTGTTGATTATCGCTATTAGAACATATAAGGAGGCAACCAAATCAAATTTGAGAAAATTCCACGATCAGAAAATTTTTTTCGAAAAAAAAAAAAAAATCGTAATCACCTCGGTCATGGCGAGTTATTTTCCGTATTTCATTCCACAATCAACGTACAACATAGAAGAAATCATCTCTCTAACTATCCTGGTTCAAAAGTTGTATCGGAACATTTCACGTCGTAATATCTCGCCAAGTCCAGACCTCGGCGATAGGTAGTATCTGACACCGTCCGCTCGGGACTGACATCGACTTGGACTCGGGCTGATGATGGGGAGGCGTTTAAGGACGTGAACATTTTTCCTTATACAAAATTAAAGTCGACAATGAATATTGATTCTGATTACTGATTTACGCTTTAAAAACACATTAGAAGGCAACCAAATCGAATTTGAGGAAATTCCACGATCAGAAAATTTTTTTCGAAAAAAAAAAAAATCCGAAAAATATTTTTCGATTCCTATTACTGATTTACTCTTTTAGAACACATTAGGAGGCAACCAAATCAAATTTGAGAAAATTCCACAATCAGAAAATTTTTTTCGAAAAAAAAAAAAATTCGAGGACACCTCGGTCATGGCAAGTTATTTTCCACAATCCATTCCCCAATCGACGTACATCACAGAAAAAATCATCTCTCTAACTATCCTGGTTCAAAAGTTGTATCGGAACATTTTCACGTCGAAAATATATCTCTAAGTCCAGACCGATGCACAACGTAAACTAGGGCTGAACCGATGCACCACGTAATATCGGGCAGACCGATGCAGAACGTAAACTCGATCATACCGATGCTTCACGTAATCTCGATCTTACCGATGCACCACGTAAACAAGGGCAGACCGATGCAGAACGTAAAGTAGATCTTACCGATGCACCCCGTAATCTCGATCTTACCGATGCACCACGTAATCTCCATCTTACCGATGCACCACGTGAACTGGATCTTACCGATGCAGAACGTGAATTGGATCTTACCGATGCACCACGTAAACTCGATCATACCGATGCACCACGTAATCTCGGGCAGACCGATGCACAACGTGAATGACGATCGGGACCGGGGCGATCGGTCGTATCTGACACCGCCGGCTCGGTTCTAACATCGTCAATGAGTCGGGGTTGAAAAAAAGGACGTGAACATTTTTCCTTATAAAAATCAAACCCGATCATGGATTTTGATTCTGATTGTTGATTATCGCTATTAGAACATATAAGGAGGCAACCAAATCAAATTTGAGAAAATTCCACGATCAGAAAATTTTTTTCGAAAAAAAAAAAAAAATCGTAATCACCTCGGTCATGGCGAGTTATTTTCCGTATTTCATTCCACAATCAACGTACAACATAGAAGAAATCATCTCTCTAACTATCCTGGTTCAAAAGTTGTATCGGAACATTTCACGTCGTAATATCTCGCCAAGTCCAGACCTCGGCGATAGGTAGTATCTGACACCGTCCGCTCGGGACTGACATCGACTTGGACTCGGGCTGATGATGGGGGAGGCGTTTAAGGACGTGAACATTTTTCCTTATAAAAATTAAAGTCGACAATGAATATTGATTCTGATTACTGATTTACGCTTTAAAAACACATTAGAAGGCAACCAAATCGAATTTGAGGAAATTCCACGATCAGAAAATTTTTTTCGAAAAAAAAAAAATCCGAAAAATATTTTTCGATTCCTATTACTGATTTACTCTTTTAGAACACATTAGGAGGCAACCAAATCAAATTTGAGAAAATTCCACAATCAGAAAATTTTTTTCGAAAAAAAAAAAAATTCGAGGACACCTCGGTCATGGCAAGTTATTTTCCACAATCCATTCCCCAATCGACGTACATCACAGAAAAAATCATCTCTCTAACTATCCTGGTTCAAAAGTTGTATCGGAACATTTTCACGTCGAAAATATATCTCTAAGTCCAGACCGATGCACAACGTAAACTAGGGCTGAACCGATGCACCACGTAATATCGGGCAGACCGATGCAGAACGTAAACTCGATCATACCGATGCTTCACGTAATCTCGATCTTACCGATGCACCACGTAAACAAGGGCAGACCGATGCAGAACGTAAAGTAGATCTTACCGATGCACCACGTAATCTCGATCTTACCGATGCACCACGTAATCTCCATCTTACCGATGCACCACGTGAACTGGATCTTACCGATGCAGAACGTGAATTGGATCTTACCGATGCACCACGTAAACTCGATCATACCGATGCACCACGTAATCTCGGGCAGACCGATGCACAACGTAAATGACGATCGGGACCGGGGCGATCGGTCGTATCTGACACCGCCGGCTCGGTTCTAACATCGTCAATGAGTCGGGGTTGAAAAAAAGGACGTGAACATTTTTCCTTATAAAAATCAAACCCGATCATGGATTTTGATTCTGATTGTTGATTATCGCTATTAGAACATATAAGGAGGCAACCAAATCAAATTTGAGAAAATTCCACGATCAGAAAATTTTTTTCGAAAAAAAAAAAAAAAATCGTAATCACCTCGGTCATGGCGAGTTATTTTCCGTATTTCATTCCACAATCAACGTACAACATAGAAGAAATCATCTCTCTAACTATCCTGGTTCAAAAGTTGTATCGGAACATTTCACGTCGTAATATCTCGCCAAGTCCAGACCTCGGCGATAGGTAGTATCTGACACCGTCCGCTCGGGACTGACATCGACTTGGACTCGGGCTGATGATGGGGAGGCGTTTAAGGACGTGAACATTTTTCCTTATAAAAATTAAAGTCGACAATGAATATTGATTCTGATTACTGATTTACGCTTTAAAAACACATTAGAAGGCAACCAAATCGAATTTGAGGAAATTCCACGATCAGAAAATTTTTTTCGAAAAAAAAAAAAATCCGAAAAATATTTTTCGATTCCTATTACTGATTTACTCTTTTAGAACACATTAGGAGGCAACCAAATCAAATTTGAGAAAATTCCACAATCAGAAAATTTTTTTCGAAAAAAAAAAAAATTCGAGGACACCTCGGTCATGGCAAGTTATTTTCCACAATCCATTCCCCAATCGACGTACATCACAGAAAAAATCATCTCTCTAACTATCCTGGTTCAAAAGTTGTATCGGAACATTTTCACGTCGAAAATATATCTCTAAGTCCAGACCGATGCACAACGTAAACTAGGGCTGAACCGATGCACCACGTAATATCGGGCAGACCGATGCAGAACGTAAACTCGATCATACCGATGCTTCACGTAATCTCGATCTTACCGATGCACCACGTAAACAAGGGCAGACCGATGCAGAACGTAAAGTAGATCTTACCGATGCACCCCGTAATCTCGATCTTACCGATGCACCACGTAATCTCCATCTTACCGATGCACCACGTGAACTGGATCTTACCGATGCAGAACGTGAATTGGATCTTACCGATGCACCACGTAAACTCGATCATACCGATGCACCACGTAATCTCGGGCAGACCGATGCACAACGTGAATGACGATCGGGACCGGGGCGATCGGTCGTATCTGACACCGCCGGCTCGGTTCTAACATCGTCAATGAGTCGGGGTTGAAAAAAAGGACGTGAACATTTTTCCTTATAAAAATCAAACCCGATCATGGATTTTGATTCTGATTGTTGATTATCGCTATTAGAACATATAAGGAGGCAACCAAATCAAATTTGAGAAAATTCCACGATCAGAAAATTTTTTTCGAAAAAAAAAAAAAAATCGTAATCACCTCGGTCATGGCGAGTTATTTTCCGTATTTCATTCCACAATCAACGTACAACATAGAAGAAATCATCTCTCTAACTATCCTGGTTCAAAAGTTGTATCGGAACATTTCACGTCGTAATATCTCGCCAAGTCCAGACCTCGGCGATAGGTAGTATCTGACACCGTCCGCTCGGGACTGACATCGACTTGGACTCGGGCTGATGATGGGGAGGCGTTTAAGGACGTGAACATTTTTCCTTATAAAAATTAAAGTCGACAATGAATATTGATTCTGATTACTGATTTACGCTTTAAAAACACATTAGAAGGCAACCAAATCGAATTTGAGGAAATTCCACGATCAGAAAATTTTTTTCGAAAAAAAAAAAAATCCGAAAAATATTTTTCGATTCCTATTACTGATTTACTCTTTTAGAACACATTAGGAGGCAACCAAATCAAATTTGAGAAAATTCCACAATCAGAAAATTTTTTTCGAAAAAAAAAAAAATTCGAGGACACCTCGGTCATGGCAAGTTATTTTCCACAATCCATTCCCCAATCGACGTACATCACAGAAAAAATCATCTCTCTAACTATCCTGGTTCAAAAGTTGTATCGGAACATTTTCACGTCGAAAATATATCTCTAAGTCCAGACCGATGCACAACGTAAACTAGGGCTGAACCGATGCACCACGTAATATCGGGCAGACCGATGCAGAACGTAAACTCGATCATACCGATGCTTCACGTAATCTCGATCTTACCGATGCACCACGTAAACAAGGGCAGACCGATGCAGAACGTAAAGTAGATCTTACCGATGCACCACGTAATCTCGATCTTACCGATGCACCACGTAATCTCCATCTTACCGATGCACCACGTGAACTGGATCTTACCGATGCAGAACGTGAATTGGATCTTACCGATGCACCACGTAAACTCGATCATACCGATGCACCACGTAATCTCGGGCAGACCGATGCACAACGTAAATGACGATCGGGACCGGGGCGATCGGTCGTATCTGACACCGCCGGCTCGGTTCTAACATCGTCAATGAGTCGGGGTTGAAAAAAAGGACGTGAACATTTTTCCTTATAAAAATCAAACCCGATCATGGATTTTGATTCTGATTGTTGATTATCGCTATTAGAACATATAAGGAGGCAACCAAATCAAATTTGAGAAAATTCCACGATCAGAAAATTTTTTTCGAAAAAAAAAAAAAAATCGTAATCACCTCGGTCATGGCGAGTTATTTTCCGTATTTCATTCCACAATCAACGTACAACATAGAAGAAATCATCTCTCTAACTATCCTGGTTCAAAAGTTGTATCGGAACATTTCACGTCGTAATATCTCGCCAAGTCCAGACCTCGGCGATAGGTAGTATCTGACACCGTCCGCTCGGGACTGACATCGACTTGGACTCGGGCTGATGATGGGGAGGCGTTTAAGGACGTGAACATTTTTCCTTATAAAAATTAAAGTCGACAATGAATATTGATTCTGATTACTGATTTACGCTTTAAAAACACATTAGAAGGCAACCAAATCGAATTTGAGGAAATTCCACGATCAGAAAATTTTTTTCGAAAAAAAAAAAAATCCGAAAAATATTTTTCGATTCCTATTACTGATTTACTCTTTTAGAACACATTAGGAGGCAACCAAATCAAATTTGAGAAAATTCCACAATCAGAAAATTTTTTTCGAAAAAAAAAAAAATTCGAGGACACCTCGGTCATGGCAAGTTATTTTCCACAATCCATTCCCCAATCGACGTACATCACAGAAAAAATCATCTCTCTAACTATCCTGGTTCAAAAGTTGTATCGGAACATTTTCACGTCGAAAATATATCTCTAAGTCCAGACCGATGCACAACGTAAACTAGGGCTGAACCGATGCACCACGTAATATCGGGCAGACCGATGCAGAACGTAAACTCGATCATACCGATGCTTCACGTAATCTCGATCTTACCGATGCACCACGTAAACAAGGGCAGACCGATGCAGAACGTAAAGTAGATCTTACCGATGCACCACGTAATCTCGATCTTACCGATGCACCACGTAATCTCCATCTTACCGATGCACCACGTGAACTGGATCTTACCGCTGCAGAACGTGAATTGGATCTTACCGATGCACCACGTAAACTCGATCTTACCGATGCACCACGTAATCTCAATCTTACCGATGCACCACGTGAACTGGATCTTACCGATGCAGAACGTGAATTGGATCTTACCGATGCACCACGTAAACTCGATCATACCGATGCACCACGTAATCTCGGGCAGACCGATGCACAACGTAAATGACGATCGGGACCGGGGCGATCGGTCGTATCTGACACCGCCGGCTCGGTTCTAACATCGTCAATGAGTCGGGGTTGAAAAAAAGGACGTGAACATTTTTCCTTATAAAAATCAAACCCGATCATGGATTTTGATTCTGATTGTTGATTATCGCTATTAGAACATATAAGGAGGCAACCAAATCAAATTTGAGAAAATTCCACGATCAGAAAATTTTTTTCGAAAAAAAAAAAAAAATCGTAATCACCTCGGTCATGGCGAGTTATTTTCCGTATTTCATTCCACAATCAACGTACAACATAGAAGAAATCATCTCTCTAACTATCCTGGTTCAAAAGTTGTATCGGAACATTTCACGTCGTAATATCTCGCCAAGTCCAGACCTCGGCGATAGGTAGTATCTGACACCGTCCGCTCGGGACTGACATCGACTTGGACTCGGGCTGATGATGGGGAGGCGTTTAAGGACGTGAACATTTTTCCTTATAAAAATTAAAGTCGACAATGAATATTGATTCTGATTACTGATTTACGCTTTAAAAACACATTAGAAGGCAACCAAATCGAATTTGAGGAAATTCCACGATCAGAAAATTTTTTTCGAAAAAAAAAAAAATCCGAAAAATATTTTTCGATTCCTATTACTGATTTACTCTTTTAGAACACATTAGGAGGCAACCAAATCAAATTTGAGAAAATTCCACAATCAGAAAATTTTTTTCGAAAAAAAAAAAAATTCGAGGACACCTCGGTCATGGCAAGTTATTTTCCACAATCCATTCCCCAATCGACGTACATCACAGAAAAAATCATCTCTCTAACTATCCTGGTTCAAAAGTTGTATCGGAACATTTTCACGTCGAAAATATATCTCTAAGTCCAGACCGATGCACAACGTAAACTAGGGCTGAACCGATGCACCACGTAATATCGGGCAGACCGATGCAGAACGTAAACTCGATCATACCGATGCTTCACGTAATCTCGATCTTACCGATGCACCACGTAAACAAGGGCAGACCGATGCAGAACGTAAAGTAGATCTTACCGATGCACCACGTAATCTCGATCTTACCGATGCACCACGTAATCTCCATCTTACCGATGCACCACGTGAACTGGATCTTACCGATGCAGAACGTGAATTGGATCTTACCGATGCACCACGTAAACTCGATCTTACCGATGCACCACGTAATCTCAATCTTACCGATGCACCACGTGAACTGGATCTTACCGATGCAGAACGTGAATTGGATCTTACTGATGCACCACGTAAACTCGATCTTACCGATGCACCACGTAATCTCAATCTTACCGATGCACCACGTGAACTGGATCTTACCGATGCAGAACGTGAATTGGATCTTACCGATGCACCACGTAAACTCGATCTTACCGATGCACCACGTAATCTCAATCTCACCGATGCACCACGTGAACTGGATCTTACCGATGCAGAACGTGAATTGGATCTTACCGATGCACCACGTAAACTCGATCTTACCGATGCACCACGTAATCTCGATCTTACCGATGCACCACGTGAACTGGATCTTACCGATGCAGAACGTGAACTCGATCTTACCGATGCACCACGTAAACTAGGGCTGACCGATGCATCACGTAAACGACGATCGAGAGGCGCGAAAGGACGTGAACGTTTTTCATTATAAAAATTGAAATAAATGATAAATAATGATTCTGATTGTTGATTATCGTTTTTAATATGCATTAGTAGGCAACCAAATGAAATTTGAGGAAATTCCGATAACAGAAAATTTTTTCGAAAAAAAAAAAAATTCATGAAATCCTCGGTCATCGCAAAATATTTACCATATTCTGTTCGATAATCAACGTATATTTAAGAAGGAATCATATCTGTATCTATCTTGGTTCAAATTTTGTATCGGAACATTTTGACCAAAGTCCGAGCTTCGGCCGAAACAGACACCGCTGACCTGGCCTATCGATCGACCGAGAGTCGGGGATAGAGCGTAAGTGTTGTCTGGAGGGGAACCCTGTGCTCTCCTGACATATATAGGGAAGGTGGTCGCGTTGGGCGATGCAGAACGTTTGGATCGGGAATTATATTTTTGGTTCAGCTATTGGAATATGGTTTATTGTTGGTATATATTGGCGAAATAACGTTCTTACTGACTGGGGATATTCATAAAAATGAGTCCGGAGATTTTCAGATCGAAGTCCGAGTGATCCGACTTGGAAGGCGTGTTGGGTGGGTCGAGATGGCTTAGATCGATCAGACGAGGCGGGCTAAGTGTTGACGTCATGCATCGGTCCATTTTCAGATTGAGTCCGAGTAATCCGACTTTGAAAGAGTGTTGGGTGCGTCGAGACTGTTTAGATAGATCGGACGAGGCGGACTAGGTGTTAACGACATGCATCGGTATATTTTCTGATCGGAGTCCGAAGAAATCGGCCCTAGTAGGCGCAGCGGACGGTCGAGACGGCCTCGGTGGGTCGGATCGATCGGGAAAAGTTTGCTAAATCGTGTCTGGAGGGGAACCTTGGGTTCTCCTGACATATATAGGGGATAAGGTTTGGGTGAACGATTCTTCACGTAAAAGTTGAGTAATTTATTTTTCGATAAGCTTTTGGATATTGATGAGAAGTATATGTATATCTTCGATTAAAAGAATTCTTACCGTCTCGATGTATATTATATTAGATATATAAGAAATAGTTAACGTGATGCATCGGCCGATTTCCGGATCGGAGTTCGAGAGATGCGACTTTCGATGCGCGATGGGTGGATCGAGACGGCCTAGATCGATCGGACGAGGCGGACTAGGTGTTAACGACATGCATCGGCGGATTTTCTGATCGGAGTCCGAAGAAATCAGCTCTAGTAGGCGCGGCGAACGGTCGAAACGGCCTCGATCGATCGGACGAGGCGGACTAGGTGTTAACGACATGCATCGGCGGATTTTCTGATCGGAGTCCGAAGAAATCAGCTCTAGTAGGCGCGGCGAACGGTCGAAACGGCCTCGGTGGGTCGGATCGATCGGGAAAAGTTTGCTAAATCGTGTCTGGAGGGGAATCCGGGGTTCTCCTGACATATATAGAAGGGGTGGAGAATGGGTCCTGTCCTAGACTGTTTGGAGTTCTTTTTAGGATGATATTCAGTTGGTAAGTGGTAGACCCGAATCCGACCTCGGCGTTTGGGTACTGGCAAGGTGTGTTGGTTTCGGCTTTCGCATCTTGGGTCGCTTTCGTCAACCTCATGCAGCGAGGTCGCGGTCCGCTTCGTCTCTTTGTAGTCGAATGGCCTTTAAGCGACCAACCTTAAAATCGTGATCCTCTGCCCGTTGCGGGTTATGTTCACAAAAAATTTGCAACCACTCAATTCGTTCCGAGCGACAAATATTGTTGAATCTCGAATCACCGTGTCGTTATATTCACATGTATAGCGAAGGGTCGAGATGGAATGTGTATAAGAAATTAGTTGATAGCCGGGGGTTCGTATTATATATGGACGCCTTGGCGAGGGATTGTTTCTAGAAACTTTCTCATTTTTGATCGGTGTTTTGTCCGAGATGATGATGATGTATATATAGCTTGAGTCTCATGCTGACTGGGGGCTGTTACGTCGTTTCGTCGAGGACTTGCACTTACTGATGTGCGGCGCTAGTCGAAGTCAATCGACATGGCTAGTGCCACATGACGAGAGGCGAACGGGTTTGGCCATACCGGCAATCTCGTGGACCGATCGTATAAGCACGCAGTTCCCTG
>NC_059508.1:36939237-36941737 GCF_914767665.1 Harmonia axyridis
GTCCATGTTTAGAGATGCTCACGAAATGAGGAGCCGGCCGCTTATGTCGGCGTTTGTGGTTGGGCGAAGTTCCTTGATGGAACGAGGAGCCGGCTGCTTATGCTGACGTTCGTAGTTGGGCGAAGTCTCGTGATGTGCTCGGAATAAGGATTCGAAGCGCTTGGATTGCCGCGTTCGTGGCTGGGCGAAGTTTCGTGTTTGGCACGGAACGAGGAGCCGGCTGCAGGTTTTAAAGATTCTCGCCCGAAATCGATCAGTCGTTACCGTTGTCTACGGACTTCGGTAGGACGATCTATTCCAGGGACGAAGACGTCGACGTTGTGCGACGCCCGTTACATTAGCGTTTTTATGCTCTTTCGGGATTGTCTGCGACGTTTGTCTCCGTCCGAATTTTTTACGATAATTGTCACTAGATTAGTACGCAAACTAGTTGAACCGAAGATTTTGCGCCGATCGACTGACGTATTGACCCTTCAGTGGGTCGTCTCA
Source organism: Harmonia axyridis (assembly GCF_914767665.1). Classification (NCBI taxonomy): domain Eukaryota; kingdom Metazoa; phylum Arthropoda; class Insecta; order Coleoptera; family Coccinellidae; genus Harmonia; species Harmonia axyridis. The sequence continues at coordinate 36,939,727 of NC_059508.1, forward strand.
GTCATTGGAATGTCATTCTCGAGGAGGTTCGCAGTTGGCGTCTCGTATTTCGAGGGAAAGTCCATTGCGACTAGTACCGAGAAATCGAACATAAAAGATTACCCTGAACGGTGGATCACTTGGCTCGTGGGTCGATGAAGAACGCAGCTAATTGCGCGTCAACATGCGAACTGCAGGACACATGAACATCGACATTTCGAACGCACATTGCGGTCCTCGGACACTGTCCTCGGACCACTCCTGACTGAGGGTCGGTTCCATTACAAAGACTGCCCGGCCAGACGTTATGGCTTGACGAAGTGACGACGTAAAGGTCGTCTAACGTTGATCCTGTACCGAAGGTCATTTGGGCGAGTTGGACGGTTTGCCGCGTGACGATCAACGTTCTGTCGTTTCGACGCCTCGTGTGTTGGAATGATGAGGAGTTGTTTTCGTAACGCGCCGTCTTGAATTGCGAAAGCATATATTGTGGTGTCGTGGTATTGCTCGATCTGCGCCCATGACTGTAGACATGCGATCGTCGTGTCCGAGAAATCTGAACGACGTCCGATCGCTTTAATGTGCCAGTTGTCGCGCGTTGCGGATGAGCTTTCATGAGCGCACCCCCGAAACACCGAAGCACTTTGCTTGGATTCGCATGATCCGCCATACGGAGCAGGAGATAATAGACGCCTTTGAGTAGGCTAACTCCCTCGCGTAAGGTACGTGATTTTATGAGCCGCCAAAGGTTAGTTTCGGAACGTTTCGATGATTTGAACATACGACCTCAGGACAGGTGAGACTACCCGCTGAATTTAAGCATATTATTAAGCGGAGGAAAAGAAACTAACTAGGATTCCCTTAGTAGCGGCGAGCGAACAGGGATTAGCCCAGCACTGAATCCCGCGATCGTAACCGGTCGCCGGGAGATGTGGTGTTTGGAAGGATCCATTATCTGGCGAGTTCGCGGCGCGTTCAAGTCCATCTTGAATGGGGCCATCGCCCATAGAGGGTGCCAGGCCCGTAGCGACCGCTGCGGCTTGCTAGAGGATCTCTTCTTAGAGTCGGGTTGCTTGAGAGTGCAGCCCTAAGTGGGTGGTAAACTCCATCTAAGGCTAAATATAACCACGAGACCGATAGCGAACAAGTACCGTGAGGGAAAGTTGAAAAGAACTTTGAAGAGAGAGTTCAAGAGTACGTGAAACCGTTCAGGGGTAAACCTGAGAAACCCGAAAGGTCGAATGGGGAGATTCATTCGCGCCTGTTGTTGGGATTTACTGACTGTGGAAACGGCGACGTTCGCGTTGGCTGTTCCCTTCGGTTCATCTCCGGCTTCGGACGCGTGCACTTCTCCCCTAGTAGGTCGTCGCGATCCGTTGGGTGCTGTTCTACGGTCTCGAGTGTAGCCCGTGAGCTCGGATTTTCCGATGTTTACGGACACTGGGTTTCCGAACAGCTCGCTCGACGGTTTACTGATGGCGGGAGGCCGCGACTTAGTTCGCGTCCGGCCCGTGGCAAGTATGTGAATTGTGATGGCGATCGGACCTAGTGCCGATTCCGTCCGTTTGCGACTGTTCGCCGCGGTGTTCTTGGACAGACCTCTTGAAACGCCGATCAGCGACGCTATTGCTTTGGGTACTTTCAGGACCCGTCTTGAAACACGGACCAAGGAGTCTAGCGTGTGCGCGAGTCATTGGGAATCACTAAACCTAAAGGCGCAATGAAAGTAACGGTTCACTTTATGTGAACTAAGGGAAGATGGTCGGTCTCCATGACTGACCCGCATTCCCGGGGCGCCTCATTCTCATTGCGAGAGGAGGCGCACCAAGAGCGTACACGCTGGGACCCGAAAGATGGTGAACTATGCCTGGTCAGGACGAAGTCAGGGGAAACCCTGATGGAGGTCCGTAGCGATTCTGACGTGCAAATCGATCGTCGGAACTGGGTATAGGGGCGAAAGACTAATCGAACCATCTAGTAGCTGGTTCCCTCCGAAGTTTCCCTCAGGATAGCTGGCGCTCGTTGCATACGA
>NC_059508.1:36946737-36949237 GCF_914767665.1 Harmonia axyridis
TACATCACAGAAAAAATCATCTCTCTAACTATCCTGGTTCAAAAGTTGTATCGGAACATTTTCACGTCGAAAATATATCTCTAAGTCCAGACCGATGCACAACGTAAACTAGGGCTGAACCGATGCACCACGTAATATCGGGCAGACCGATGCAGAACGTAAACTCGATCATACCGATGCTTCACGTAATCTCGATCTTACCGATGCACCACGTAAACAAGGGCAGACCGATGCAGAACGTAAAGTAGATCTTACCGATGCACCACGTAATCTCGATCTTACCGATGCACCACGTAATCTCCATCTTACCGATGCACCACGTGAACTGGATCTTACCGATGCAGAACGTGAATTGGATCTTACCGATGCACCACGTAAACTCGATCTTACCGATGCACCACGTAATCTCAATCTTACCGATGCACCACGTGAACTGGATCTTACCGATGCAGAACGTGAATTGGATCTTACCGATGCACCACGTAAACTCGATCATACCGATGCACCACGTAATCTCGGGCAGACCGATGCACAACGTAAATGACGATCGGGACCGGGGCGATCGGTCGTATCTGACACCGCCGGCTCGGTTCTAACATCGTCAATGAGTCGGGGTTGAAAAAAAGGACGTGAACATTTTTCCTTATAAAAATCAAACCCGATCATGGATTTTGATTCTGATTGTTGATTATCGCTATTAGAACATATAAGGAGGCAACCAAATCAAATTTGAGAAAATTCCACGATCAGAAAATTTTTTTCGAAAAAAAAAAAAAAATCGTAATCACCTCGGTCATGGCGAGTTATTTTCCGTATTTCATTCCACAATCAACGTACAACATAGAAGAAATCATCTCTCTAACTATCCTGGTTCAAAAGTTGTATCGGAACATTTCACGTCGTAATATCTCGCCAAGTCCAGACCTCGGCGATAGGTAGTATCTGACACCGTCCGCTCGGGACTGACATCGACTTGGACTCGGGCTGATGATGGGGAGGCGTTTAAGGACGTGAACATTTTTCCTTATAAAAATTAAAGTCGACAATGAATATTGATTCTGATTACTGATTTACGCTTTAAAAACACATTAGAAGGCAACCAAATCGAATTTGAGGAAATTCCACGATCAGAAAATTTTTTTCGAAAAAAAAAAAAATCCGAAAAATATTTTTCGATTCCTATTACTGATTTACTCTTTTAGAACACATTAGGAGGCAACCAAATCAAATTTGAGAAAATTCCACAATCAGAAAATTTTTTTCGAAAAAAAAAAAAATTCGAGGACACCTCGGTCATGGCAAGTTATTTTCCACAATCCATTCCCCAATCGACGTACATCACAGAAAAAATCATCTCTCTAACTATCCTGGTTCAAAAGTTGTATCGGAACATTTTCACGTCGAAAATATATCTCTAAGTCCAGACCGATGCACAACGTAAACTAGGGCTGAACCGATGCACCACGTAATATCGGGCAGACCGATGCAGAACGTAAACTCGATCATACCGATGCTTCACGTAATCTCGATCTTACCGATGCACCACGTAAACAAGGGCAGACCGATGCAGAACGTAAAGTAGATCTTACCGATGCACCACGTAATCTCGATCTTACCGATGCACCACGTAATCTCCATCTTACCGATGCACCACGTGAACTGGATCTTACCGATGCAGAACGTGAATTGGATCTTACCGATGCACCACGTAAACTCGATCTTACCGATGCACCACGTAATCTCAATCTTACCGATGCACCACGTGAACTGGATCTTACCGATGCAGAACGTGAATTGGATCTTACTGATGCACCACGTAAACTCGATCTTACCGATGCACCACGTAATCTCAATCTTACCGATGCACCACGTGAACTGGATCTTACCGATGCAGAACGTGAATTGGATCTTACCGATGCACCACGTAAACTCGATCTTACCGATGCACCACGTAATCTCAATCTCACCGATGCACCACGTGAACTGGATCTTACCGATGCAGAACGTGAATTGGATCTTACCGATGCACCACGTAAACTCGATCTTACCGATGCACCACGTAATCTCGATCTTACCGATGCACCACGTGAACTGGATCTTACCGATGCAGAACGTGAACTCGATCTTACCGATGCACCACGTAAACTAGGGCTGACCGATGCATCACGTAAACGACGATCGAGAGGCGCGAAAGGACGTGAACGTTTTTCATTATAAAAATTGAAATAAATGATAAATAATGATTCTGATTGTTGATTATCGTTTTTAATATGCATTAGTAGGCAACCAAATGAAATTTGAGGAAATTCCGATAACAGAAAATTTTTTCGAAAAAAAAAAAAATTCATGAAATCCTCGGTCATCGCAAAATATTTACCATATTCTGTTCGATAATCAACGTATATTTAAGAAGGAATCATATCTGTATCTATCTTGGTTCAAATTTTGTATCGGAACATTTTGACCAAAGTCCGAGCTTCGGCCGAAACAGACACCGCTG
>NC_059508.1:36961737-36963994 GCF_914767665.1 Harmonia axyridis
AGGAGGCAACCAATCAAATTTGAGAAAATTCCACGATCAGAAAATTTTTTCGAAAAAAAAAAAAAAATCGTAATCACCTCGGTCATGGCGAGTTATTTTCCGTATTTCATTCCACAATCAACGTACAACATAGAAGAAATCATCTCTCTAACTATCCTGGTTCAAAAGTTGTATCGGAACATTTCACGTCGTAATATCTCGCCAAGTCCAGACCTCGGCGATAGGTAGTATCTGACACCGTCCGCTCGGGACTGACATCGACTTGGACTCGGGCTGATGATGGGGAGGCGTTTAAGGACGTGAACATTTTTCCTTATAAAAATTAAAGTCGACAATGAATATTGATTCTGATTACTGATTTACGCTTTAAAAACACATTAGGAAGGCAACCAAATCGAATTTGAGGAAATTCCACGATCAGAAAATTTTTTTCGAAAAAAAAAAAATCCGAAAAATATTTTTCGATTCCTATTACTGATTTACTCTTTTAGAACACATTAGGAGGCAACCAAATCAAATTTGAGAAAATTCCACAATCAGAAAATTTTTTCGAAAAAAAAAAAAATTCGAGGACACCTCGGTCATGGCAAGTTATTTCCACAATCCATTCCCCAATCGACGTACATCACAGAAAAAATCATCTCTCTAACTATCCTGGTTCAAAAGTTGTATCGGAACATTTTCACGTCGAAAATATATCTCTAAGTCCAGACCGATGCACAACGTAAACTAGGGCTGAACCGATGCACCACGTAATATCGGGCAGACCGATGCAGAACGTAAACTCGATCATACCGATGCTTCACGTAATCTCGATCTTACCGATGCACCACGTAAACAAGGGCAGACCGATGCAGAACGTAAAGTAGATCTTACCGATGCACCACGTAATCTCGATCTTACCGATGCACCACGTAATCTCCATCTTACCGATGCAACCACGTGAACTGGATCTTACCGATGCAGAACGTGAATTGGATCTTACCGATGCACCACGTAAACTCGATCTTACCGATGCACCACGTAATCTCAATCTTACCGATGCACCACGTGAACTGGATCTTACCGATGCAGAACGTGAATTGGATCTTACTGATGCACCACGTAAACTCGATCTTACCCGATGCACCACGTAATCTCAATCTTACCGATGCACCACGTGAACTGGATCTTACCGATGCAGAACGTGAATTGGATCTTACCGATGCACCACGTAAACTCGATCTTACGATGCACCACGTAATCTCAATCTCACCGATGCACCACGTGAACTGGATCTTACCGATGCAGAACGTGAATTGGATCTTACCGATGCACCACGTAAACTCGATCTTACCGATGCACCACGTAATCTCGATCTTACCGATGCACCACGTGAACTGGATCTTACCGATGCAGAACGTGAACTCGATCTTACCGATGCACCACGTAAACTAGGGCTGACCGATGCATCACGTAAACGACGATCGAGAGGCGCGAAAGGACGTGAACGTTTTTCATTATAAAAATTGAAATAAATGATAAATAATGATTCTGATTGTTGATTATCGTTTTTAATATGCATTAGTAGGCAACCAAATGAAATTTGAGGAAATTCCGATAACAGAAAATTTTTTCGAAAAAAAAAAAAAATTCATGAAATCCTCGGTCATCGCAAAATATTTACCATATTCTGTTCGATAATCAACGTATATTTAAGAAGGAATCATATCTGTATCTATCTTGGTTCAAATTTTGTATCGGAACATTTGACCAAAGTCCGAGCTTCGGCCGAAACAGACACCGCTGACCTGGCCTATCGATCGACCGAGAGTCGGGGATAGAGCGTAAGTGTTGTCTGGAGGGGAACCCTGTGCTCTCCTGACATATATAGGAAGGTGGTCGCGTTGGGCGATGCAGAACGTTTGGATCGGAATTATATTTTGGTTCAGCTATTGAATATGGTTTATTGTTGGTATATATTGGCGAAATAACGTTCTTACTGACTGGGGATATTCATAAAAATGAGTCCGGAGATTTTCAGATCGAAATCGAGTGATCCGACTTGGAAGGCGTGTTGGGTGGGTCGAGATGGCTTAGATCGATCAGACGAGGCGGGCTAAGTGTTGACGTCATGCATCGGTCCATTTTCAGATTGAGTCCGAGTAATCCGACTTTGAAAGAGTGTTGGGTGCGTCGAGACTGTTTAGATAGATCGGACGAGGCGGACTAGGTGTTAACGACATGCATCGGTATATTTTCTGATCGGAGTCGCGAA
>NC_059508.1:36974194-36981694 GCF_914767665.1 Harmonia axyridis
GTTGACGAAAGCGACCCAAGATGCGAAAGCCGAAACCAACACACCTTGCCAGTACCCAAACGCCGAGGTCGGATTCGGGTCTACCACTTACCAACTGAATATCATCCTAAAAAGAACTCCAAACAGTCTAGGACAGGACCCATTCTCCACCCCTTCTATATATGTCAGGAGAACCCCGGATTCCCCTCCAGACACGATTTAGCAAACTTTTCCCGATCGATCCGACCCACCGAGGCCGTTTCGACCGTTCGCCGCGCCTACTAGAGCTGATTTCTTCGGACTCCGATCAGAAAATCCGCCGATGCATGTCGTTAACACCTAGTCCGCCTCGTCCGATCGATCGAGGCCGTTTCGACCGTTCGCCGCGCCTACTAGAGCTGATTTCTTCGGACTCCGATCAGAAAATCCGCCGATGCATGTCGTTAACACCTAGTCCGCCTCGTCCGATCGATCTAGGCCGTCTCGATCCACCCATCGCGCATCGAAAGTCGCATCTCTCGAACTCCGATCCGGAAATCGGCCGATGCATCACGTTAACTATTTCTTATATATCTAATATAATATACATCGAGACGGTAAGAATTCTTTTAATCGAAGATATACATATACTTCTCATCAATATCCAAAAGCTTATCGAAAAATAAATTACTCAACTTTTACGTGAAGAATCGTTCACCCAAACCTTATCCCCTATATATGTCAGGAGAACCCAAGGTTCCCCTCCAGACACGATTTAGCAAACTTTTCCCGATCGATCCGACCCACCGAGGCCGTCTCGACCGTCCGCTGCGCCTACTAGGGCCGATTTCTTCGGACTCCGATCAGAAAATATACCGATGCATGTCGTTAACACCTAGTCCGCCTCGTCCGATCTATCTAAACAGTCTCGACGCACCCAACACTCTTTCAAAGTCGGATTACTCGGACTCAATCTGAAAATGGACCGATGCATGACGTCAACACTTAGCCCGCCTCGTCTGATCGATCTAAGCCATCTCGACCCACCCAACACGCCTTCCAAGTCGGATCACTCGGACTTCGATCTGAAAATCTCCGGACTCATTTTTATGAATATCCCCAGTCAGTAAGAACGTTATTTCGCCAATATATACCAACAATAAACCATATTCCAATAGCTGAACCAAAAATATAATTCCCGATCCAAACGTTCTGCATCGCCCAACGCGACCACCTTCCCTATATATGTCAGGAGAGCACAGGGTTCCCCTCCAGACAACACTTACGCTCTATCCCCGACTCTCGGTCGATCGATAGGCCAGGTCAGCGGTGTCTGTTTCGGCCGAAGCTCGGACTTTGGTCAAAATGTTCCGATACAAAATTTGAACCAAGATAGATACAGATATGATTCCTTCTTAAATATACGTTGATTATCGAACAGAATATGGTAAATATTTTGCGATGACCGAGGATTTCATGAATTTTTTTTTTTTTCGAAAAAATTTTCTGTTATCGGAATTTCCTCAAATTTCATTTGGTTGCCTACTAATGCATATTAAAAACGATAATCAACAATCAGAATCATTATTTATCATTTATTTCAATTTTTATAATGAAAAACGTTCACGTCCTTTCGCGCCTCTCGATCGTCGTTTACGTGATGCATCGGTCAGCCCTAGTTTACGTGGTGCATCGGTAAGATCGAGTTCACGTTCTGCATCGGTAAGATCCAGTTCACGTGGTGCATCGGTAAGATTGAGATTACGTGGTGCATCGGTAAGATCGAGTTTACGTGGTGCATCGGTAAGATCCAATTCACGTTCTGCATCGGTAAGATCCAGTTCACGTGGTGCATCGGTGAGATCGAGTTTACGTTCTGCATCGGTGTGATCTAGTTTACGTTGTGCATCGGTAAGATCGAGATTACGTGAAGCATCGGTATGATCGAGTTTACGTTCTGCATCGGTCTGGACTTAGAGATATATTTTCGACGTGAAAATGTTCCGATACAACTTTTGAACCAGGATAGTTAGAGAGATGATTTTTTCTGGGATGTACGTTGATTGGGGAATGGATTGTGGAAAATAACTTGCCATGACCGAGGTGTTCTCGAATTTTTTTTTTTTTTCGAAAAATATTTTCTGATTTTGGATTTTACTCAAATTTGATTTCGTTGCCTTCTAATGTGTTCTAAAAGAGTAAATCAGTAATCAGAATCGAAAAATATTTTTCGGATTTTTTTTTTTTTGAAAAAAAATTTTCTGATTTTGGAATTTCCTCAAATTTGATTTGGTTGCCTTCTAATGTGTTTTTAAAGCGTAAATCAGTAATCAGAATCAATATTCATTGTCGACTTTAATTTTTATAAGGAAAAATGTTCACGTCCTTAAACGCCTCCCCATCATTAGCCCGAGTCCAAGTCGATGTCAGTCCCGAGCGGACGGTGTCAGATACTACCTATCGCCCCGGTCTGGACTTGGCGAGGTATTTCGACGTGAAATGTTCCGATACAACTTTTGAACCAGGATAGTTAGAGAGATGATTTCTTCTATGTTGTACGTTGATTGTGGAATGGATTGTGGGAAATAACTTGCCATGACCCAGGTGTTCTTGAATTTTTTTTTTTTTCGAAAAAAATTTTCTGATCTTGAAATTTCCTCAAATCTGATTGCGTTGCCTTCTAATGTGTTCTAAAAGAGTAAATCAGTAATCAGAATCAATATTCATTGTCGACTTTAATTTTTATAAGGAAAAATGTTCACGTCCTTAAACGCCTCTCCATCGTTACCCCGACTCCAAGACGATGTTAGACCGGAGCGGACGGTGTCAGATGCGACCGATCTCCCCGGTCTGGACTTAGCGAGATATTCCGACGTGAAATGTTCCGATACAAAAATTTAACTGTGATAGTTAGAGAGATGGTTCCTTTTGTGATGTACGTTGATTGTGTAATAGAATATGGAAATAAACTTGAGATGACCGAGGTCTTCTGGGATTTTTTTTTTTTTTCGAAAAATATTTTTCGATTTCGGAAATCCCTCAAATTTCATTGAGATATGTCCTAATGTGTTCTTAAAGCTTAAATCAACAATCAGAATTAATATCCAAAAGTTATTTCATTTTTTATGAGGAAAAACGTTCACGTCCTTTCCGCTCCCAAAAAGTGAGATATCATAGAAAATATCGCAATATATGTTGTTTACGGCCATACCACGCTGAAATTGCCAGTTCTCGTCAGAACACTGAAGCCAAGCAGCGTCGGGCGCGGTTAGTACTTGGATGGGTGACCGCTTGGGAACACCGCGTGCTGTAAGCTTTTTTTTTACGTTCTGCATCGGTCTGCCGAGATAACGTGGTGCATCGGTATGATCGAGTTTACGTTCTGCATCGGTAAGATCGAGATTACGTGATGCATCGGTAAGATTGAGATTACGTGGTGCATCGGTAAGATCGAGATTACGTGGTGCATCGGTAAGATCGAGTTTACGTGGTGCATCGGTAAGATCCAATTCACGTTCTGCATCGGTAAGATCCAGTTCACGTGGTGCATCGGTGAGATTGAGATTACGTGGTGCATCGGTAAGATCGAGTTTACGTGGTGCATCGGTAAGATCCAATTCACGTTCTGCATCGGTAAGATCCAGTTCACGTGGTGCATCGGTAAGATTGAGATTACGTGGTGCATCGGTAAGATCGAGTTTACGTGGTGCATCGGTAAGATCCAATTCACGTTCTGCATCGGTAAGATCCAGTTCACGTGGTGCATCGGTAAGATTGAGATTACGTGGTGCATCGGTAAGATCGAGTTTACGTGGTGCATCGGTAAGATCCAATTCACGTTCTGCATCGGTAAGATCCAGTTCACGTGGTGCATCGGTAAGATGGAGATTACGTGGTGCATCGGTAAGATCGAGATTACGTGGTGCATCGGTAAGATCTACTTTACGTTCTGCATCGGTCTGCCCTTGTTTACGTGGTGCATCGGTAAGATCGAGATTACGTGAAGCATCGGTATGATCGAGTTTACGTTCTGCATCGGTCTGCCCGATATTACGTGGTGCATCGGTTCAGCCCTAGTTTACGTTGTGCATCGGTCTGGACTTAGAGATATATTTTCGACGTGAAAATGTTCCGATACAACTTTTGAACCAGGATAGTTAGAGAGATGATTTTTTCTGTGATGTACGTCGATTGGGGAATGGATTGTGGAAAATAACTTGCCATGACCGAGGTGTCCTCGAATTTTTTTTTTTTTCGAAAAAAATTTTCTGATTGTGGAATTTTCTCAAATTTGATTTGGTTGCCTCCTAATGTGTTCTAAAAGAGTAAATCAGTAATAGGAATCGAAAAATATTTTTCGGATTTTTTTTTTTTTCGAAAAAAATTTTCTGATCGTGGAATTTCCTCAAATTCGATTTGGTTGCCTTCTAATGTGTTTTTAAAGCGTAAATCAGTAATCAGAATCAATATTCATTGTCGACTTTAATTTTTATAAGGAAAAATGTTCACGTCCTTAAACGCCTCCCCATCATCAGCCCGAGTCCAAGTCGATGTCAGTCCCGAGCGGACGGTGTCAGATACTACCTATCGCCGAGGTCTGGACTTGGCGAGATATTACGACGTGAAATGTTCCGATACAACTTTTGAACCAGGATAGTTAGAGAGATGATTTCTTCTATGTTGTACGTTGATTGTGGAATGAAATACGGAAAATAACTCGCCATGACCGAGGTGATTACGATTTTTTTTTTTTTTTCGAAAAAAATTTTCTGATCGTGGAATTTTCTCAAATTTGATTTGGTTGCCTCCTTATATGTTCTAATAGCGATAATCAACAATCAGAATCAAAATCCATGATCGGGTTTGATTTTTATAAGGAAAAATGTTCACGTCCTTTTTTTCAACCCCGACTCATTGACGATGTTAGAACCGAGCCGGCGGTGTCAGATACGACCGATCGCCCCGGTCCCGATCGTCATTTACGTTGTGCATCGGTCTGCCCGAGATTACGTGGTGCATCGGTATGATCGAGTTTACGTGGTGCATCGGTAAGATCCAATTCACGTTCTGCATCGGTAAGATCCAGTTCACGTGGTGCATCGGTAAGATTGAGATTACGTGGTGCATCGGTAAGATCGAGTTTACGTGGTGCATCGGTAAGATCCAATTCACGTTCTGCATCGGTAAGATCCAGTTCACGTGGTGCATCGGTAAGATGGAGATTACGTGGTGCATCGGTAAGATCGAGATTACGTGGTGCATCGGTAAGATCTACTTTACGTTCTGCATCGGTCTGCCCTTGTTTACGTGGTGCATCGGTAAGATCGAGATTACGTGAAGCATCGGTATGATCGAGTTTACGTTCTGCATCGGTCTGCCCGATATTACGTGGTGCATCGGTTCAGCCCTAGTTTACGTTGTGCATCGGTCTGGACTTAGAGATATATTTTCGACGTGAAAATGTTCCGATACAACTTTTGAACCAGGATAGTTAGAGAGATGATTTTTTCTGTGATGTACGTCGATTGGGGAATGGATTGTGGAAAATAACTTGCCATGACCGAGGTGTCCTCGAATTTTTTTTTTTTTCGAAAAAAATTTTCTGATTGTGGAATTTTCTCAAATTTGATTTGGTTGCCTCCTAATGTGTTCTAAAAGAGTAAATCAGTAATAGGAATCGAAAAATATTTTTCGGATTTTTTTTTTTTTCGAAAAAAATTTTCTGATCGTGGAATTTCCTCAAATTCGATTTGGTTGCCTTCTAATGTGTTTTTAAAGCGTAAATCAGTAATCAGAATCAATATTCATTGTCGACTTTAATTTTTATAAGGAAAAATGTTCACGTCCTTAAACGCCTCCCCATCATCAGCCCGAGTCCAAGTCGATGTCAGTCCCGAGCGGACGGTGTCAGATACTACCTATCGCCGAGGTCTGGACTTGGCGAGATATTACGACGTGAAATGTTCCGATACAACTTTTGAACCAGGATAGTTAGAGAGATGATTTCTTCTATGTTGTACGTTGATTGTGGAATGAAATACGGAAAATAACTCGCCATGACCGAGGTGATTACGATTTTTTTTTTTTTTTCGAAAAAAATTTTCTGATCGTGGAATTTTCTCAAATTTGATTTGGTTGCCTCCTTATATGTTCTAATAGCGATAATCAACAATCAGAATCAAAATCCATGATCGGGTTTGATTTTTATAAGGAAAAATGTTCACGTCCTTTTTTTCAACCCCGACTCATTGACGATGTTAGAACCGAGCCGGCGGTGTCAGATACGACCGATCGCCCCGGTCCCGATCGTCATTCACGTTGTGCATCGGTCTGCCCGAGATTACGTGGTGCATCGGTATGATCGAGTTTACGTGGTGCATCGGTAAGATCCAATTCACGTTCTGCATCGGTAAGATCCAGTTCACGTGGTGCATCGGTAAGATGGAGATTACGTGGTGCATCGGTAAGATCGAGATTACGGGGTGCATCGGTAAGATCTACTTTACGTTCTGCATCGGTCTGCCCTTGTTTACGTGGTGCATCGGTAAGATCGAGATTACGTGAAGCATCGGTATGATCGAGTTTACGTTCTGCATCGGTCTGCCCGATATTACGTGGTGCATCGGTTCAGCCCTAGTTTACGTTGTGCATCGGTCTGGACTTAGAGATATATTTTCGACGTGAAAATGTTCCGATACAACTTTTGAACCAGGATAGTTAGAGAGATGATTTTTTCTGTGATGTACGTCGATTGGGGAATGGATTGTGGAAAATAACTTGCCATGACCGAGGTGTCCTCGAATTTTTTTTTTTTTCGAAAAAAATTTTCTGATTGTGGAATTTTCTCAAATTTGATTTGGTTGCCTCCTAATGTGTTCTAAAAGAGTAAATCAGTAATAGGAATCGAAAAATATTTTTCGGATTTTTTTTTTTTTCGAAAAAAATTTTCTGATCGTGGAATTTCCTCAAATTCGATTTGGTTGCCTTCTAATGTGTTTTTAAAGCGTAAATCAGTAATCAGAATCAATATTCATTGTCGACTTTAATTTTTATAAGGAAAAATGTTCACGTCCTTAAACGCCTCCCCATCATCAGCCCGAGTCCAAGTCGATGTCAGTCCCGAGCGGACGGTGTCAGATACTACCTATCGCCGAGGTCTGGACTTGGCGAGATATTACGACGTGAAATGTTCCGATACAACTTTTGAACCAGGATAGTTAGAGAGATGATTTCTTCTATGTTGTACGTTGATTGTGGAATGAAATACGGAAAATAACTCGCCATGACCGAGGTGATTACGATTTTTTTTTTTTTTCGAAAAAAATTTTCTGATCGTGGAATTTTCTCAAATTTGATTTGGTTGCCTCCTAATGTGTTCTAATAGCGATAATCAACAATCAGAATCAAAATCCATGGTCGGGTTTGGTTTTTATAAGGAATAATGTTCACGTCCTTTTTTTCAACCCCGACTCATTGACGATGTTAGAACCGAGCCGGCGGTGTCAGATACGACCGATCGCCCCGGTCCCGATCGTCATTTAC
>NC_059508.1:36991694-37001082 GCF_914767665.1 Harmonia axyridis
GCCTTTCGCGGTTTCACCTTAATTTGGCTTGTACTGAGACATGCATGGCTTAATCTTTGAGACAAGCATATGACTACTGGCAGGATCAACCAGGGAACTGCGTGCTTATACGATCGGTCCACGAGATTGCCGGTATGGCCAAACCCGTTCGCCTCTCGTCATGTGGCACTAGCCATGTCGATTGACTTCGACTAGCGCCGCACATCAGTAAGTGCAAGTCCTCGACGAAACGACGTAACAGCCCCCAGTCAGCATGAGACTCAAGCTATATATACATCATCATCATCTCGGACAAAACACCGATCAAAAATGAGAAAGTTTCTAGAAACAATCCCTCGCCAAGGCGTCCATATATAATACGAACCCCCGGCTATCAACTAATTTCTTATACACATTCCATCTCGACCCTTCGCTATACATGTGAATATAACGACACGGTGATTCGAGATTCAACAATATTTGTCGCTCGGAACGAATTGAGTGGTTGCAAATTTTTTGTGAACATAACCCGCAACGGGCAGAGGATCACGATTTTAAGGTTGGTCGCTTAAAGGCCATTCGACTACAAAGAGACGAAGCGGACCGCGACCTCGCTGCATGAGGTTGACGAAAGCGACCCAAGATGCGAAAGCCGAAACCAACACACCTTGCCAGTACCCAAACGCCGAGGTCGGATTCGGGTCTACCACTTACCAACTGAATATCATCCTAAAAAGAACTCCAAACAGTCTAGGACAGGACCCATTCTCCACCCCTTCTATATATGTCAGGAGAACCCCGGATTCCCCTCCAGACACGATTTAGCAAACTTTTCCCGATCGATCCGACCCACCGAGGCCGTTTCGACCGTTCGCCGCGCCTACTAGAGCTGATTTCTTCGGACTCCGATCAGAAAATCCGCCGATGCATGTCGTTAACACCTAGTCCGCCTCGTCCGATCGATCGAGGCCGTTTCGACCGTTCGCCGCGCCTACTAGAGCTGATTTCTTCGGACTCCGATCAGAAAATCCGCCGATGCATGTCGTTAACACCTAGTCCGCCTCGTCCGATCGATCTAGGCCGTCTCGATCCACCCATCGCGCATCGAAAGTCGCATCTCTCGAACTCCGATCCGGAAATCGGCCGATGCATCACGTTAACTATTTCTTATATATCTAATATAATATACATCGAGACGGTAAGAATTCTTTTAATCGAAGATATACATATACTTCTCATCAATATCCAAAAGCTTATCGAAAAATAAATTACTCAACTTTTACGTGAAGAATCGTTCACCCAAACCTTATCCCCTATATATGTCAGGAGAACCCAAGGTTCCCCTCCAGACACGATTTAGCAAACTTTTCCCGATCGATCCGACCCACCGAGGCCGTCTCGACCGTCCGCTGCGCCTACTAGGGCCGATTTCTTCGGACTCCGATCAGAAAATATACCGATGCATGTCGTTAACACCTAGTCCGCCTCGTCCGATCTATCTAAACAGTCTCGACGCACCCAACACTCTTTCAAAGTCGGATTACTCGGACTCAATCTGAAAATGGACCGATGCATGACGTCAACACTTAGCCCGCCTCGTCTGATCGATCTAAGCCATCTCGACCCACCCAACACGCCTTCCAAGTCGGATCACTCGGACTTCGATCTGAAAATCTCCGGACTCATTTTTATGAATATCCCCAGTCAGTAAGAACGTTATTTCGCCAATATATACCAACAATAAACCATATTCCAATAGCTGAACCAAAAATATAATTCCCGATCCAAACGTTCTGCATCGCCCAACGCGACCACCTTCCCTATATATGTCAGGAGAGCACAGGGTTCCCCTCCAGACAACACTTACGCTCTATCCCCGACTCTCGGTCGATCGATAGGCCAGGTCAGCGGTGTCTGTTTCGGCCGAAGCTCGGACTTTGGTCAAAATGTTCCGATACAAAATTTGAACCAAGATAGATACAGATATGATTCCTTCTTAAATATACGTTGATTATCGAACAGAATATGGTAAATATTTTGCGATGACCGAGGATTTCATGAATTTTTTTTTTTTTCGAAAAAATTTTCTGTTATCGGAATTTCCTCAAATTTCATTTGGTTGCCTACTAATGCATATTAAAAACGATAATCAACAATCAGAATCATTATTTATCATTTATTTCAATTTTTATAATGAAAAACGTTCACGTCCTTTCGCGCCTCTCGATCGTCGTTTACGTGATGCATCGGTCAGCCCTAGTTTACGTGGTGCATCGGTAAGATCGAGTTCACGTTCTGCATCGGTAAGATCCAGTTCACGTGGTGCATCGGTAAGATCGAGATTACGTGGTGCATCGGTAAGATCGAGTTTACGTGGTGCATCGGTAAGATCCAATTCACGTTCTGCATCGGTAAGATCCAGTTCACGTGGTGCATCGGTGAGATCGAGTTTACGTTCTGCATCGGTGTGATCTAGTTTACGTTGTGCATCGGTAAGATCGAGATTACGTGAAGCATCGGTATGATCGAGTTTACGTTCTGCATCGGTCTGGACTTAGAGATATATTTTCGACGTGAAAATGTTCCGATACAACTTTTGAACCAGGATAGTTAGAGAGATGATTTTTTCTGGGATGTACGTTGATTGGGGAATGGATTGTGGAAAATAACTTGCCATGACCGAGGTGTTCTCGAATTTTTTTTTTTTTTCGAAAAATATTTTCTGATTTTGGATTTTACTCAAATTTGATTTCGTTGCCTTCTAATGTGTTCTAAAAGAGTAAATCAGTAATCAGAATCGAAAAATATTTTTCGGATTTTTTTTTTTTTGAAAAAAAATTTTCTGATTTTGGAATTTCCTCAAATTTGATTTGGTTGCCTTCTAATGTGTTTTTAAAGCGTAAATCAGTAATCAGAATCAATATTCATTGTCGACTTTAATTTTTATAAGGAAAAATGTTCACGTCCTTAAACGCCTCCCCATCATTAGCCCGAGTCCAAGTCGATGTCAGTCCCGAGCGGACGGTGTCAGATACTACCTATCGCCCCGGTCTGGACTTGGCGAGGTATTTCGACGTGAAATGTTCCGATACAACTTTTGAACCAGGATAGTTAGAGAGATGATTTCTTCTATGTTGTACGTTGATTGTGGAATGGATTGTGGGAAATAACTTGCCATGACCCAGGTGTTCTTGAATTTTTTTTTTTTTCGAAAAAAATTTTCTGATCTTGAAATTTCCTCAAATCTGATTGCGTTGCCTTCTAATGTGTTCTAAAAGAGTAAATCAGTAATCAGAATCAATATTCATTGTCGACTTTAATTTTTATAAGGAAAAATGTTCACGTCCTTAAACGCCTCTCCATCGTTACCCCGACTCCAAGACGATGTTAGACCGGAGCGGACGGTGTCAGATGCGACCGATCTCCCCGGTCTGGACTTAGCGAGATATTCCGACGTGAAATGTTCCGATACAAAAATTTAACTGTGATAGTTAGAGAGATGGTTCCTTTTGTGATGTACGTTGATTGTGTAATAGAATATGGAAATAAACTTGAGATGACCGAGGTCTTCTGGGATTTTTTTTTTTTTTCGAAAAATATTTTTCGATTTCGGAAATCCCTCAAATTTCATTGAGATATGTCCTAATGTGTTCTTAAAGCTTAAATCAACAATCAGAATTAATATCCAAAAGTTATTTCATTTTTTATGAGGAAAAACGTTCACGTCCTTTCCGCTCCCAAAAAGTGAGATATCATAGAAAATATCGCAATATATGTTGTTTACGGCCATACCACGCTGAAATTGCCAGTTCTCGTCAGAACACTGAAGCCAAGCAGCGTCGGGCGCGGTTAGTACTTGGATGGGTGACCGCTTGGGAACACCGCGTGCTGTAAGCTTTTTTTTTACGTTCTGCATCGGTCTGCCGAGATAACGTGGTGCATCGGTATGATCGAGTTTACGTTCTGCATCGGTAAGATCGAGATTAC
This sequence comes from Harmonia axyridis, assembly GCF_914767665.1. Taxonomy (NCBI): domain Eukaryota; kingdom Metazoa; phylum Arthropoda; class Insecta; order Coleoptera; family Coccinellidae; genus Harmonia; species Harmonia axyridis. Next base: position 36,995,661 of record NC_059508.1, read on the forward strand.
GTGATGCATCGGTAAGATTGAGATTACGTGGTGCATCGGTAAGATCGAGATTACGTGGTGCATCGGTAAGATCGAGTTTACGTGGTGCATCGGTAAGATCCAATTCACGTTCTGCATCGGTAAGATCCAGTTCACGTGGTGCATCGGTGAGATTGAGATTACGTGGTGCATCGGTAAGATCGAGTTTACGTGGTGCATCGGTAAGATCCAATTCACGTTCTGCATCGGTAAGATCCAGTTCACGTGGTGCATCGGTAAGATTGAGATTACGTGGTGCATCGGTAAGATCGAGTTTACGTGGTGCATCGGTAAGATCCAGTTCACGTGGTGCATCGGTAAGATTGAGATTACGTGGTGCATCGGTAAGATCGAGTTTACGTGGTGCATCGGTAAGATCCAATTCACGTTCTGCATCGGTAAGATCCAGTTCACGTGGTGCATCGGTAAGATGGAGATTACGTGGTGCATCGGTAAGATCGAGATTACGTGGTGCATCGGTAAGATCTACTTTACGTTCTGCCATCGGTCTGCCCTTGTTTACGTGGTGCATCGGTAAGATCGAGATTACGTGAAGCATCGGTATGATCGAGTTTACGTTCTGCATCGGTCTGCCCGATATTACGTGGTGCATCGGTTCAGCCCTAGTTTACGTTGTGCATCGGTCTGGACTTAGAGATATATTTTCGACGTGAAAATGTTCCGATACAACTTTTGAACCAGGATAGTTAGAGAGATGATTTTTTCTGTGATGTACGTCGATTGGGGAATGGATTGTGGAAAATAACTTGCCATGACCGAGGTGTCCTCGAATTTTTTTTTTTTTCGAAAAAAAATTTTCTGATTGTGGAATTTTCTCAAATTTGATTTGGTTGCCTCCTAATGTGTTCTAAAAGAGTAAATCAGTAATAGGAATCGAAAAATATTTTTCGGATTTTTTTTTTTTTCGAAAAAAATTTTCTGATCGTGGAATTTCCTCAAATTCGATTTGGTTGCCTTCTAATGTGTTTTTAAAGCGTAAATCAGTAATCAGAATCAATATTCATTGTCGACTTTAATTTTTATAAGGAAAAATGTTCACGTCCTTAAACGCCTCCCCATCATCAGCCCGAGTCCAAGTCGATGTCAGTCCCGAGCGGACGGTGTCAGATACTACCTATCGCCGAGGTCTGGACTTGGCGAGATATTACGACGTGAAATGTTCCGATACAACTTTTGAACCAGGATAGTTAGAGAGATGATTTCTTCTATGTTGTACGTTGATTGTGGAATGAAATACGGAAAATAACTCGCCATGACCGAGGTGATTACGATTTTTTTTTTTTTTCGAAAAAAATTTTCTGATCGTGGAATTTTCTCAAATTTGATTTGGTTGCCTCCTTATATGTTCTAATAGCGATAATCAACAATCAGAATCAAAATCCATGATCGGGTTTGATTTTTATAAGGAAAAATGTTCACGTCCTTTTTTTCAACCCCGACTCATTGACGATGTTAGAACCGAGCCGGCGGTGTCAGATACGACCGATCGCCCCGGTCCCGATCGTCATTTACGTTGTGCATCGGTCTGCCCGAGATTACGTGGTGCATCGGTATGATCGAGTTTACGTGGTGCATCGGTAAGATCCAATTCACGTTCTGCATCGGTAAGATCCAGTTCACGTGGTGCATCGGTAAGATTGAGATTACGTGGTGCATCGGTAAGATCGAGTTTACGTGGTGCATCGGTAAGATCCAATTCACGTTCTGCATCGGTAAGATCCAGTTCACGTGGTGCATCGGTAAGATGGAGATTACGTGGTGCATCGGTAAGATCGAGATTACGTGGTGCATCGGTAAGATCTACTTTACGTTCTGCATCGGTCTGCCCTTGTTTACGTGGTGCATCGGTAAGATCGAGATTACGTGAAGCATCGGTATGATCGAGTTTACGTTCTGCATCGGTCTGCCCGATATTACGTGGTGCATCGGTTCAGCCCTAGTTTACGTTGTGCATCGGTCTGGACTTGAGATATATTTTCGACGTGAAAATGTTCCGATACAACTTTTGAACCAGGATAGTTAGAGAGATGATTTTTTCTGTGATGTACGTCGATTGGGGAATGGATTGTGGAAAATAACTTGCCATGACCGAGGTGTCCTCGAATTTTTTTTTTTTTCGAAAAAAATTTTCTGATTGTGGAATTTTCTCAATTTGATTTGGTTGCCTCTAATGTGTTCTAAAGAGTAAATCAGTAATAGGAATCGAAAATATTTTTCGGATTTTTTTTTTTTTCGAAAAAAATTTTCTGATCGTGGAATTTCCTCAAATTCGATTTGGTTGCCTTCTAATGTGTTTTTAAAGCGTAAATCAGTAATCAGAATCAATATTCATTGTCGACTTTAATTTTTATAAGGAAAAATGTTCACGTCCTTAAACGCCTCCCCATCATCAGCCCGAGTCCAAGTCGATGTCAGTCCCGAGCGGACGGTGTCAGATACTACCTATCGCCGAGGTCTGGACTTGGCGAGATATTACGACGTGAAATGTTCCGATACAACTTTTGAACCAGGATAGTTAGAGAGATGATTTCTTCTATGTTGTACGTTGATTGTGGAATGAAATACGGAAAATACTCGCCATGACCGAGGTGATTACGATTTTTTTTTTTTTTCGAAAAAAATTTTCTGATTGTGGAATTTTCTCAAATTTGATTGGTTGCCTCCTTATATGTTCTAATAGCGATAATCAACAATCAGAATCAAAATCCATGATCGGGTTTGATTTTTATAAGGAAAAATGTTCACGTCCTTTTTTTCAACCCCGACTCATTGACGATGTTAGAACCGAGCCGGCGGTGTCAGATACGACCGATCGCCCCGGTCCCGATCGTCATTCACGTTGTGCATCGGTCTGCCCGAGATTACGTGGTGCATCGGTATGATCGAGTTTACGTGGTGCATCGGTAAGATCCAATTCACGTTCTGCATCGGTAAGATCCAGTTCACGTGGTGCATCGGTAAGATGGAGATTACGTGGTGCATCGGTAAGATCGAGATTACGGGGTGCATCGGTAAGATCTACTTTACGTTCTGCATCGGTCTGCCCTTGTTTACGTGGTGCATCGGTAAGATCGAGATTACGTGAAGCATCGGTATGATCGAGTTTACGTTCTGCATCGGTCTGCCCGATATTACGTGGTGCATCGGTTCAGCCCTAGTTTACGTTGTGCATCGGTCTGGACTTAGAGATATATTTTCGACGTGAAAATGTTCCGATACAACTTTTGAACCAGGATAGTTAGAGAGATGATTTTTTCTGTGATGTACGTCGATTGGGGAATGGATTGTGGAAAATAACTTGCCATGACCGAGGTGTCCTCGAATTTTTTTTTTTTTCGAAAAAAATTTTCTGATTGTGGAATTTTCTCAAATTTGATTTGGTTGCCTCCTAATGTGTTCTAAAAGAGTAAATCAGTAATAGGAATCGAAAAATATTTTTCGGATTTTTTTTTTTTCGAAAAAAATTTTCTGATCGTGGAATTTCCTCAAATTCGATTTGGTTGCCTTCTAATGTGTTTTTAAAGCGTAAATCAGTAATCAGAATCAATATTCATTGTCGACTTTAATTTTTATAAGGAAAAATGTTCACGTCCTTAAACGCCTCCCCATCATCAGCCCGAGTCCAAGTCGATGTCAGTCCCGAGCGGACGGTGTCAGATACTACCTATCGCCGAGGTCTGGACTTGGCGAGATATTACGACGTGAAATGTTCCGATACAACTTTTGAACCAGGATAGTTAGAGAGATGATTTCTTCTATGTTGTACGTTGATTGTGGAATGAAATACGGAAAATAACTCGCCATGACCGAGGTGATTACGATTTTTTTTTTTTTTCGAAAAAAATTTTCTGATCGTGGAATTTTCTCAAATTTGATTTGGTTGCCTCCTTATATGTTCTAATAGCGATAATCAACAATCAGAATCAAAATCCATGATCGGGTTTGATTTTTATAAGGAAAAATGTTCACGTCCTTTTTTCAACCCCGACTCATTGACGATGTTAGAACCGAGCCGGCGGTGTCAGATACGACCGATCGCCCCGGTCCCGATCGTCATTTACGTTGTGCATCGGTCTGCCCGAGATTACGTGGTGCATCGGTCTGGACTTAGAGATATATTTTCGACGTGAAAATGTTCCGATACAACTTTTGAACCAGGATAGTTAGAGAGATGATTTTTTCTGTGATGTACGTCGATTGGGGAATGGATTGTGGAAAATAACTTGCCATGACCGAGGTGTCCTCGAATTTTTTTTTTTTTTTCGAAAAAAATTTTCTGATCGTGGAATTTTCTCAAATTTGATTTGGTTGCCTCCTAATGTGTTCTAATAGCGATAATCAACAATCAGAATCAAAATCCATGGTCGGGTTTGGTTTTTATAAGGAATAATGTTCACGTCCTTTTTTTCAACCCCGACTCATTGACGATGTTAGAACCGAGCCGGCGGTGTCAGATACGACCGATCGCCCCGGTCCCGATCGTCATTTACGTTGTGCATCGGTCTGCCCGAGATTACGTGGTGCATCGGTCTGGACTTAGAGATATATTTTCGACGTGAAAATGTTCCGATACAACTTTTGAACCAGGATAGTTAGAGAGATGATTTTTTCTGGGATGTACGTTGATTGGGGAATGGATTGTGGGAAATAACTTGCCATGACCGAGGTGTTCTCGAATTTTTTTTTTTTTTTCGAAAAAAATTTTCTGATCGTGGAATTTTCTCAAATTTGATTTGGTTGCCTCCTAATGTGTTCTAATAGCGATAATCAACAATCAGATCAAAATCCATGGTCGGGTTTGGTTTTTATAAGGAATAATGTTCACGTCCTTTTTCGCCTATGTTCTTTTTCGACGTGAAATGTTCCGATACAACTTTTGAACCAGGATAGTTAGAGAGATGATTTTTTCTGGGATGTATGTTGATTGACGTACGAAACTTGGAAAAAAATAGGAAAAGACCGAGGTACTCTAGAAAAAAAAATTTATTGAAAATATTTTTTTGATTTCGGAATTAATTCGAAATTCATTCAGATGTCTTCTATCAATATCGCGAAAGAAAAATCAATAATCAGAATCGATATTCATCTAAGATTATTTCCTTCTGGATTGTGTTAACATTCGGTACGATCTTGTCTACGTGATGCATCGGTTTGTTTCTCGGCTCTTGTGAGCAAGTTGGACACTCGAGACGGCCTCCATCGATCGGATTAGGCGGGCTTTAATGTTAACGTGCTGCATCGGTGTGATCTTGTTTACGTCATGCATCGGTATAGCTTTAAATCGCGCCGTAAAGTCGTTCACGTCATGCATCGGTATCTTAAATCGCGCCGTAAAGTCGTTCACGTCATGCATCGGTATCTTAAATCGCGCCGTAAAGTCGTT
>NC_059508.1:37003782-37013782 GCF_914767665.1 Harmonia axyridis
AAGATGCACACGATAATTTTAGCTGACTTCATGCCGAAAAGTCGGTTCACGTCATGCATCGGTATCTTAAATCGCGCCGTAAAGTCGTTCACGTCATGCATCGGTATCTTAAATCGCGCCGAAAAGTCGGCTCACGTCATGCATCGGCGTCTTTTTTTTGTGCCACCGATGCATGACGTGAACGACTTTTCGGCTCGATTTAAGATACCGATGCATGACGTGAACGACTTTACGGCGCGATTTAAGATACCGATGCATGACGTGAACGACTTTTCGGCGCGATTTAAGATACCGATGCATGACGTGAACGACTTTACGGCGCGATTTAAAGCTATACCGATGCATGACGTAAACAAGATCACACCGATACAGCACGTTAACATTAAAGCCCGCCTAATCCGATCGATGGAGGCCGTCTCGAGTGTCCAACTTGCTCACAAGAGCCGAGAAACAAACCGATGCATCACGTAGACAAGATCGTACCGAATGTTAACACAATCCAAAAGGAAATAATCTTAGATGAATATCGATTCTGATTATTGATTTTTCTTTCGCGATATTGATAGAAGACATCTGAATGAATTTCGAATTAATTCCGAAATCAAAAAAATATTTTCAATAAATTTTTTTTCTAGAGTACCTCGGTCTTTTCTATTTTTTTTCCAAGTTTCGTACGTCAATCAACATACATCCCAGAAAAAATCATCTCTCTAACTATCCTGGTTCAAAAGTTGTATCGGAACTTTTCACGTCGAAAAAGAACATAGGCGAAAAAGGACGTGAACATTATTCCTTATAAAAATCAAACCCGACCATGGATTTTGATTCTGATTGTTGATTATCGCTATTAGAACACATTAGGAGGCAACCAAATCAAATTTGAGAAAATTCCACAATCAGAAAATTTTTTTCGAAAAAAAAAAAAAAATTCGAGAACACCTCGGTCATGGCAAGTTATTTCCCACAATCCATTCCCCAATCAACGTACATCCCAGAAAAAATCATCTCTCTAACTATCCTAGTTCAAAAGTTGTATCGGAACATTTTCACGTCGAAAATATATCTCTAAGTCCAGACCGATGCACCACGTAATCTCGGGCAGACCGATGCACAACGTAAATGACGATCGGGACCGGGGCGATCGGTCGTATCTGACACCGCCGGCTCGGTTCTAACATCGTCAATGAGTCGGGGTTGTAAAAAAGGACGTGAACATTTTTCCTTATAAAAATCAAACCCGACCATGGATTTTGATTCTGATTGTTGATTATCGCTACTAGAACATATAAGGAGGCAACCAAATCAAATTTGAGAAAATTCCACGATCAGAAAATTTTTTTCGAAAAAAAAAAAAAATCGTAATCACCTCGGTCATGGCGAGTTATTTTACGTATTTCATTCCACAATCAACGTACAACATAGAAGAAATCATCTCTCTAACTATCCTGGTTCAAAAGTTGTATCGGAACATTTCACGTCGTAATATCTCGCCAAGTCCAGACCTCGGCGATAGGTAGTATCTGACACCGTCCGCTCGGGACTGACATCGACTTGGACTCGGGCTGATGATGGGGAGGCGTTTAAGGACGTGAACATTTTTCCTTATAAAAATTAAAGTCGACAATGAATATTGATTCTGATTACTGATTTACGCTTTAAAAACACATTAGAAGGCAACCAAATCGAATTTGAGGAAATTCCACGATCAGAAAATTTTTTTCGAAAAAAAAAAAAATCCGAAAAATATTTTTCGATTCCGATTACTGATTTACTCTTTTAGAACACATTAGGAGGCAACCAAATCAAATTTGAGAAAATTCCACAATCAGAAAATTTTTTTCGAAAAAAAAAAAAATTCGAGGACACCTCGGTCATGGCAAGTTATTTCCCACAATCCATTCCCCGATCCACGTACATCCCAGAAAAAATCATCTCTCTAACTATCCTGGTTCAAAAGTTGTATCGGAACATTTTCACGTCGAAAATATATCTCTAAGTCCAAACCGATGCACCACGTAAACTAGGGCAGACCGATGCACCACGTAATATCGGGCAGACCGATGCAGAACGTAAACTCGATCATACCGATGCTTCACGTAATCTCGATCTTACCGATGCACCACGTAAACAAGGGCAGACCGATGCAGAACGTAAAGTAGATCTTACCGATGCACCACGTAATCTCGATCTTACCGATGCACCACGTAATCTCCATCTTACCGATGCACCACGTGAACTGGATCTTACCGATGCAGAACGTGAATTGGATCTTACCGATGCAGAACGTGAATTGGATCTTACCGATGCACCACGTAAACTCGATCATACCGATGCACCACGTAATCTCGGGCAGACCGATGCACAACGTAAATGACGATCGGGACCGGGGCGATCGGTCGTATCTGACACCGCCGGCTCGGTTCTAACATCGTCAATGAGTCGGGGTTGTAAAAAAGGACGTGAACATTTTTCCTTATAAAAATCAAACCCGACCATGGATTTTGATTCTGATTGTTGATTATCGCTACTAGAACATATAAGGAGGCAACCAAATCAAATTTGAGAAAATTCCACGATCAGAAAATTTTTTTCGAAAAAAAAAAAAAATCGTAATCACCTCGGTCATGGCGAGTTATTTTCCGTATTTCATTCCACAATCAACGTACAACATAGAAGAAATCATCTCTCTAACTATCCTGGTTCAAAAGTTGTATCGGAACATTTCACGTCGTAATATCTCGCCAAGTCCAGACCTCGGCGATAGGTAGTATCTGACACCGTCCGCTCGGGACTGACATCGACTTGGACTCGGGCTGATGATGGGGAGGCGTTTAAGGACGTGAACATTTTTCCTTATAAAAATTAAAGTCGACAATGAATATTGATTCTGATTACTGATTTACGCTTTAAAAACACATTAGAAGGCAACCAAATCGAATTTGAGGAAATTCCACGATCAGAAAATTTTTTTCGAAAAAAAAAAAAATCCGAAAAATATTTTTCGATTCCGATTACTGATTTACTCTTTTAGAACACATTAGGAGGCAACCAAATCAAATTTGAGAAAATTCCACAATCAGAAAATTTTTTTCGAAAAAAAAAAAAATTCGAGGACACCTCGGTCATGGCAAGTTATTTCCCACAATCCATTCCCCGATCCACGTACATCCCAGAAAAAATCATCTCTCTAACTATCCTGGTTCAAAAGTTGTATCGGAACATTTTCACGTCGAAAATATATCTCTAAGTCCAAACCGATGCACCACGTAAACTAGGGCAGACCGATGCACCACGTAATATCGGGCAGACCGATGCAGAACGTAAACTCGATCATACCGATGCTTCACGTAATCTCGATCTTACCGATGCACCACGTAAACAAGGGCAGACCGATGCAGAACGTAAAGTAGATCTTACCGATGCACCACGTAATCTCGATCTTACCGATGCACCACGTAATCTCCATCTTACCGATGCACCACGTGAACTGGATCTTACCGATGCAGAACGTGAATTGGATCTTACCGATGCAGAACGTGAATTGGATCTTACCGATGCACCACGTAAACTCGATCATACCGATGCACCACGTAATCTCGGGCAGACCGATGCACAACGTAAATGACGATCGGGACCGGGGCGATCGGTCGTATCTGACACCGCCGGCTCGGTTCTAACATCGTCAATGAGTCGGGGTTGTAAAAAAGGACGTGAACATTTTTCCTTATAAAAATCAAACCCGACCATGGATTTTGATTCTGATTGTTGATTATCGCTACTAGAACATATAAGGAGGCAACCAAATCAAATTTGAGAAAATTCCACGATCAGAAAATTTTTTTCGAAAAAAAAAAAAAATCGTAATCACCTCGGTCATGGCGAGTTATTTTCCGTATTTCATTCCACAATCAACGTACAACATAGAAGAAATCATCTCTCTAACTATCCTGGTTCAAAAGTTGTATCGGAACATTTCACGTCGTAATATCTCGCCAAGTCCAGACCTCGGCGATAGGTAGTATCTGACACCGTCCGCTCGGGACTGACATCGACTTGGACTCGGGCTGATGATGGGGAGGCGTTTAAGGACGTGAACATTTTTCCTTATAAAAATTAAAGTCGACAATGAATATTGATTCTGATTACTGATTTACGCTTTAAAAACACATTAGAAGGCAACCAAATCGAATTTGAGGAAATTCCACGATCAGAAAATTTTTTTCGAAAAAAAAAAAAATCCGAAAAATATTTTTCGATTCCGATTACTGATTTACTCTTTTAGAACACATTAGGAGGCAACCAAATCAAATTTGAGAAAATTCCACAATCAGAAAATTTTTTTCGAAAAAAAAAAAAATTCGAGGACACCTCGGTCATGGCAAGTTATTTCCCACAATCCATTCCCCGATCCACGTACATCCCAGAAAAAATCATCTCTCTAACTATCCTGGTTCAAAAGTTGTATCGGAACATTTTCACGTCGAAAATATATCTCTAAGTCCAAACCGATGCACCACGTAAACTAGGGCAGACCGATGCACCACGTAATATCGGGCAGACCGATGCAGAACGTAAACTCGATCATACCGATGCTTCACGTAATCTCGATCTTACCGATGCACCACGTAAACAAGGGCAGACCGATGCAGAACGTAAAGTAGATCTTACCGATGCACCACGTAATCTCGATCTTACCGATGCACCACGTAATCTCCATCTTACCGATGCACCACGTGAACTGGATCTTACCGATGCAGAACGTGAATTGGATCTTACCGATGCAGAACGTGAATTGGATCTTACCGATGCACCACGTAAACTCGATCATACCGATGCACCACGTAATCTCGGGCAGACCGATGCACAACGTAAATGACGATCGGGACCGGGGCGATCGGTCGTATCTGACACCGCCGGCTCGGTTCTAACATCGTCAATGAGTCGGGGTTGTAAAAAAGGACGTGAACATTTTTCCTTATAAAAATCAAACCCGACCATGGATTTTGATTCTGATTGTTGATTATCGCTACTAGAACATATAAGGAGGCAACCAAATCAAATTTGAGAAAATTCCACGATCAGAAAATTTTTTTCGAAAAAAAAAAAAAATCGTAATCACCTCGGTCATGGCGAGTTATTTTCCGTATTTCATTCCACAATCAACGTACAACATAGAAGAAATCATCTCTCTAACTATCCTGGTTCAAAAGTTGTATCGGAACATTTCACGTCGTAATATCTCGCCAAGTCCAGACCTCGGCGATAGGTAGTATCTGACACCGTCCGCTCGGGACTGACATCGACTTGGACTCGGGCTGATGATGGGGAGGCGTTTAAGGACGTGAACATTTTTCCTTATAAAAATTAAAGTCGACAATGAATATTGATTCTGATTACTGATTTACGCTTTAAAAACACATTAGAAGGCAACCAAATCGAATTTGAGGAAATTCCACGATCAGAAAATTTTTTTCGAAAAAAAAAAAAATCCGAAAAATATTTTTCGATTCCGATTACTGATTTACTCTTTTAGAACACATTAGGAGGCAACCAAATCAAATTTGAGAAAATTCCACAATCAGAAAATTTTTTTCGAAAAAAAAAAAAATTCGAGGACACCTCGGTCATGGCAAGTTATTTCCCACAATCCATTCCCCGATCCACGTACATCCCAGAAAAAATCATCTCTCTAACTATCCTGGTTCAAAAGTTGTATCGGAACATTTTCACGTCGAAAATATATCTCTAAGTCCAAACCGATGCACCACGTAAACTAGGGCAGACCGATGCACCACGTAATATCGGGCAGACCGATGCAGAACGTAAACTCGATCATACCGATGCTTCACGTAATCTCGATCTTACCGATGCACCACGTAAACAAGGGCAGACCGATGCAGAACGTAAAGTAGATCTTACCGATGCACCACGTAATCTCGATCTTACCGATGCACCACGTAATCTCCATCTTACCGATGCACCACGTGAACTGGATCTTACCGATGCACCACGTAATCTCAATCTTACCGATGCACCACGTGAACTGGATCTTACCGATGCAGAACGTGAATTGGATCTTACCGATGCACCACGTAAACTCGATCTTACCGATGCACCACGTAATCTCGATCTTACCGATGCACCACGTGAACTGGATCTTACCGATGCAGAACGTGAATTGGATCTTACCGATGCACCACGTAAACTCGATCTTACCGATGCACCACGTAATCTCAATCTTACCGATGCACCACGTGAACTGGATCTTACCGATGCAGAACGTGAATTGGATCTTACCGATGCACCACGTAAACTCGATCTTACCGATGCACCACGTAATCTCAATCTTACCGATGCACCACGTGAACTGGATCTTACCGATGCAGAACGTGAATTGGATCTTACCGATGCACCACGTAAACTCGATCTTACCGATGCACCACGTAATCTCGATCTTACCGATGCACCACGTGAACTGGATCTTACCGATGCAGAACGTGAATTGGATCTTACCGATGCACCACGTAAACTCGATCTTACCGATGCACCACGTAATCTCAATCTTACCGATGCATCACGTAATCTCGATCTTACCGATGCAGAACGTAAACTCGATCATACCGATGCACCACGTTATCTCGGCAGACCGATGCAGAACGTAAAAAAAAAGCTTACAGCACGCGGTGTTCCCAAGCGGTCACCCATCCAAGTACTAACCGCGCCCGACGCTGCTTGGCTTCAGTGTTCTGACGAGAACTGGCAATTTCAGCGTGGTATGGCCGTAAACAACAAATATAGCGATATTTTCTATGATATCTCACTTTTTGGGAGCGGAAAGGACGTGAACGTTTTTCCTTATAAAAAATGAAATAACTTTTGGATATTAATTCTGATTGTTGATTTAAGTTTTAAGAACACATTAGGACATATCTCAATGAAATTTGAGGGATTTCCGAAATCGAAAAATATTTTTCGAAAAAAAAAAAAAATCCCAGAAGACCTCGGTCATCTCAAGTTTATTTCCATATTCTATTACACAATCAACGTACATCACAAAAGGAACCATCTCTCTAACTATCACAGTTAAATTTTTGTATCGGAACATTTCACGTCGGAATATCTCGCTAAGTCCAGACCGGGGAGATCGGTCGCATTTGACACCGTCCGCTCCGGTCTAACATCGTCTTGGAGTCGGGGTAACGATGGAGAGGCGTTTAAGGACGTGAACATTTTTCCTTATAAAAATTAAAGTCGACAATGAATATTGATTCTGATTACTGATTTACTCTTTTAGTACACATTAGAAGGCAACGCAATCAGATTTGAGGAAATTTCAAGATCAGAAAATTTTTTTCGAAAAAAAAAAAAATTCAAGAACACCTGGGTCATGGCAAGTTATTTCCCACAATCCATTCCACAATCAACGTACAACATAGAAGAAATCATCTCTCTAACTATCCTGGTTCAAAAGTTGTATCGGAACATTTCACGTCGAAATACCTCGCCAAGTCCAGACCGGGGCGATAGGTAGTATCTGACACCGTCCGCTCGGGACTGACATCGACTTGGACTCGGGCTAATGATGGGGAGGCGTTTAAGGACGTGAACATTTTTCCTTATAAAAATTAAAGTCGACAATGAATATTGATTCTGATTACTGATTTACGCTTTAAAAACACATTAGAAGGCAACCAAATCAAATTTGAGGAAATTCCAAAATCAGAAAATTTTTTTTCAAAAAAAAAAAAATCCGAAAAATATTTTTCGATTCTGATTACTGATTTACTCTTTTAGAACACATTAGAAGGCAACGAAATCAAATTTGAGTGAAATCCAAAATCAGAAAATATTTTTCGAAAAAAAAAAAAAATTCGAGAACACCTCGGTCATGGCAAGTTATTTTCCACAATCCATTCCCCAATCAACGTACATCCCAGAAAAAATCATCTCTCTAACTATCCTGGTTCAAAAGTTGTATCGGAACATTTTCACGTCGAAAATATATCTCAGAGTCCAGACCGATGCAGAACGTAAACTCGATCATACCGATGCTTCACGTAATCTCGATCTTACCGATGCACAACGTAAACTAGATCACACCGATGCAGAACGTAAACTCGATCATACCGATGCACCACGTAAACTCAGGCAGACCGATGCAGAACGTGAACTCGATCTTACCGATGCACCACGTAATCTCGATCTTACCGATGCACCACCTAAACTCGGGCAGACCGATGCAGAACGTGAACTCGATCTTACCGATGCACCACGTAAACTAGGGCTGACCGATGCATCACGTAAACGACGATCGAGAGGCGCGAAAGGACGTGAACGTTTTTCATTATAAAAATTGAAATAAATGATAAATAATGATTCTGATTGTTGGTTATCATTTTTAATAAGCATTAGGAGGCAACCAAATGAAATTTGAGGAAATTCCGATAATAGAAAATTTTTTCGAAAAAAAAAAAAAATTCATGAAATCCTCGGTCATCGCAAAATATTTACCATATTCTGTTCGATAATCAACGTATATTTAAGAAGGAATCATATCTGTATCTATCTTGGTTCAAATTTTGTATCGGAACATTTTGACCAAAGTCCGAGCTTCGGCCGAAACAGACACCGCTGACCTGGCCTATCGATCGACCGAGAGTCGGGGATAGAGCGTAAGTGTTGTCTGGAGGGGGAACCCTGTGCTCTCCTGACATATATAGGGAAGGTGGTCGCGTTGGGCGATGCAGAACGTTTGGATCGGGAATTATATTTTTGGTTCAGCTATTGGAATATGGTTTATTGTTGGTATATATTGGCGAAATAACGTTCTTACTGACTGGGGATATTCATAAAAATGAGTCCGGAGATTTTCAGATCGAAGTCCGAGTGATCCGACTTGGAAGGCGTGTTGGGTGGGTCGAGATGGCTTAGATAGATCAGACGAGGCGGGCTAAGTGTTGACGTCATGCATCGGTCCATTTTCAGATTGAGTCCGAGTAATCCGACTTTGAAAGAGTGTTGGGTGCGTCGAGACTGTTTAGATAGATCGGACGAGGCGGACTAGGTGTTAACGACATGCATCGGTATATTTTCTGATCGGAGTCCGAAGAAATCGGCCCTAGTAGGCGCAGCGGACGGTCGAGACGGCCTCGGTGGGTCGGATCGATCGGGAAAAGTTTGCTAAATCGTGTCTGGAGGGGAACCTTGGGTTCTCCTGACATATATAGGGGATAAGGTTTGGGTGAACGATTCTTCACGTAAAAGTTGAGTAATTTATTTTTCGATAAGCTTTTGGATATTGATGAGAAGTATATGTATATCTTCGATTAAAAGAATTCTTACCGTCTCCATGTATATTATATTAGATATATAAGAAATAGTTAACGTGATGCATCGGCCGATTTCCGGATCGGAGTTCGAGAGATGCGACTTTCGATGCGCGATGGGTGGTTCGAGACGGCCTAGATCGATCGGACGAGGCGGACTAGGTGTTAACGACATGCATCGGCGGATTTTCTGATCGGAGTCCGAAGAAATCAGCTCTAGTAGGCGCGGCGAACGGTCGAAACGGCCTCGATCGATCGGACGAGGCGGACTAGGTGTTAACGACATGCATCGGCGGATTTTCTGATCGGAGTCCGAAGAAATCAGCTCTAGTAGGCGCGGCGAACGGTCGAAACGGCCTCGGTGGGTCGGATCGATCGGGAAAAGTTTGCTAAATCGTGTCTGGAGGGGAATCCGGGGTTCTCCTGACATATATAGAAGGGGTGGAGAATGGGTCCTGTCCTAGACTGTTTGGAGTTCTTTTTAGGATGATATTCAGTTGGTAAGTGGTAGACCCGAATCCGACCTCGGCGTTTGGGTACTGGCAAGGTGTGTTGGTTTCGGCTTTCGCATCTTGGGTCGCTTTCGTCAACCTCATGCAGCGAGGTCGCGGTCCGCTTCGTCTCTTTGTAGTCGAATGGCCTTTAAGCGACCAACCTTAAAATCGTGATCCTCT
>NC_059508.1:37016282-37023782 GCF_914767665.1 Harmonia axyridis
CACGTTGCCCGATCGACGTTAAACATCTGGTCGGCGTCTCCTCTTGGCTTACGTCCGTCGTTTCAGAACGATCGCAGATTATGTGAGCATTTGGTTAGACGATTATGACCGGAACCCTATATGGATGCGATCGTTTAGACCGATTATCCGGGTACCTAGAACGCACGTAGAGTTTTGTGGTTGGGCGAAGTTTCGTGATGTGCACGGAACGAGGAGCCGGCCGCTGGCTTTGCGTTCGTGTGGTTGGGCGAAGTTTCGTGATGTTTACGAGATGAGGAGCCGGCCGCCTATGTCGGCGTTTGTGGTTGGGCGAAGTTCCTTGACGGAACGAGGAGCCGGCTGCTTATGCTGACGTTCGTGGTTGGGCGAAGTCTTGTGATATCCTCGAAACGAGGAGCCGGCCGCACGTGTGTGCAGCCTTCGTTGTAGGTCCATGTTTAGAGATGCTCACGAAATGAGGAGCCGGCCGCTTATGTCGGCGTTTGTGGTTGGGCGAAGTTCCTTGATGGAACGAGGAGCCGGCTGCTTATGCTGACGTTCGTAGTTGGGCGAAGTCTCGTGATGTGCTCGGAATAAGGATTCGAAGCGCTTGGATTGCCGCGTTCGTGGCTGGGCGAAGTTTCGTGTTTGGCACGGAACGAGGAGCCGGCTGCAGGTTTTAAAGATTCTCGCCCGAAATCGATCAGTCGTTACCGTTGTCTACGGACTTCGGTAGGACGATCTATTCCAGGGACGAAGACGTCGACGTTGTGCGACGCCCGTTACATTAGCGTTTTTATGCTCTTTCGGGATTGTCTGCGACGTTTGTCTCCGTCCGAATTTTTTACGATAATTGTCACTAGATTAGTACGCAAACTAGTTGAACCGAAGATTTTGCGCCGATCGACTGACGTATTGACCCTTCAGTGGGTCGTCTCAGTCATTGGAATGTCATTCTCGAGGAGGTTCGCAGTTGGCGTCTCGTATTTCGAGGGAAAGTCCATTGCGACTAGTACCGAGAAATCGAACATAAAAGATTACCCTGAACGGTGGATCACTTGGCTCGTGGGTCGATGAAGAACGCAGCTAATTGCGCGTCAACATGCGAACTGCAGGACACATGAACATCGACATTTCGAACGCACATTGCGGTCCTCGGACACTGTCCTCGGACCACTCCTGACTGAGGGTCGGTTCCATTACAAAGACTGCCCGGCCAGACGTTATGGCTTGACGAAGTGACGACGTAAAGGTCGTCTAACGTTGATCCTGTACCGAAGGTCATTTGGGCGAGTTGGACGGTTTGCCGCGTGACGATCAACGTTCTGTCGTTTCGACGCCTCGTGTGTTGGAATGATGAGGAGTTGTTTTCGTAACGCGCCGTCTTGAATTGCGAAAGCATATATTGTGGTGTCGTGGTATTGCTCGATCTGCGCCCATGACTGTAGACATGCGATCGTCGTGTCCGAGAAATCTGAACGACGTCCGATCGCTTTAATGTGCCAGTTGTCGCGCGTTGCGGATGAGCTTTCATGAGCGCACCCCCGAAACACCGAAGCACTTTGCTTGGATTCGCATGATCCGCCATACGGAGCAGGAGATAATAGACGCCTTTGAGTAGGCTAACTCCCTCGCGTAAGGTACGTGATTTTATGAGCCGCCAAAGGTTAGTTTCGGAACGTTTCGATGATTTGAACATACGACCTCAGGACAGGTGAGACTACCCGCTGAATTTAAGCATATTATTAAGCGGAGGAAAAGAAACTAACTAGGATTCCCTTAGTAGCGGCGAGCGAACAGGGATTAGCCCAGCACTGAATCCCGCGATCGTAACCGGTCGCCGGGAGATGTGGTGTTTGGAAGGATCCATTATCTGGCGAGTTCGCGGCGCGTTCAAGTCCATCTTGAATGGGGCCATCGCCCATAGAGGGTGCCAGGCCCGTAGCGACCGCTGCGGCTTGCTAGAGGATCTCTTCTTAGAGTCGGGTTGCTTGAGAGTGCAGCCCTAAGTGGGTGGTAAACTCCATCTAAGGCTAAATATAACCACGAGACCGATAGCGAACAAGTACCGTGAGGGAAAGTTGAAAAGAACTTTGAAGAGAGAGTTCAAGAGTACGTGAAACCGTTCAGGGGTAAACCTGAGAAACCCGAAAGGTCGAATGGGGAGATTCATTCGCGCCTGTTGTTGGGATTTACTGACTGTGGAAACGGCGACGTTCGCGTTGGCTGTTCCCTTCGGTTCATCTCCGGCTTCGGACGCGTGCACTTCTCCCCTAGTAGGTCGTCGCGATCCGTTGGGTGCTGTTCTACGGTCTCGAGTGTAGCCCGTGAGCTCGGATTTTCCGATGTTTACGGACACTGGGTTTCCGAACAGCTCGCTCGACGGTTTACTGATGGCGGGAGGCCGCGACTTAGTTCGCGTCCGGCCCGTGGCAAGTATGTGAATTGTGATGGCGATCGGACCTAGTGCCGATTCCGTCCGTTTGCGACTGTTCGCCGCGGTGTTCTTGGACAGACCTCTTGAAACGCCGATCAGCGACGCTATTGCTTTGGGTACTTTCAGGACCCGTCTTGAAACACGGACCAAGGAGTCTAGCGTGTGCGCGAGTCATTGGGAATCACTAAACCTAAAGGCGCAATGAAAGTAACGGTTCACTTTATGTGAACTAAGGGAAGATGGTCGGTCTCCATGACTGACCCGCATTCCCGGGGCGCCTCATTCTCATTGCGAGAGGAGGCGCACCAAGAGCGTACACGCTGGGACCCGAAAGATGGTGAACTATGCCTGGTCAGGACGAAGTCAGGGGAAACCCTGATGGAGGTCCGTAGCGATTCTGACGTGCAAATCGATCGTCGGAACTGGGTATAGGGGCGAAAGACTAATCGAACCATCTAGTAGCTGGTTCCCTCCGAAGTTTCCCTCAGGATAGCTGGCGCTCGTTGCATACGAGTCTCATCCGGTAAAGCGAATGATTAGAGGCATTGGGGTCGAAACGACCTCAACCTATTCTCAAACTTTAAATGGGTGAGATCTCCGGCTTGCTTGAATGTGAAGCCGCGAGATTTCGGATCAGAGTGCCAAGTGGGCCATTTTTGGTAAGCAGAACTGGCGCTGTGGGATGAACCAAACGCCGAGTTAAAGCGCCTAAATCGACGCTTATGGGATACCATGAAAGGCGTTGGTAACTTAAGACAGCAGGACGGTGGCCATGGAAGTCGGAATCCGCCAAGGAGTGTGTAACAACTCACCTGCCGAAGTTACTAGCCCTGAAAATGGATGGCGCTGAAGCGTCGTGCTTATACTCGGCCGTCAGTGGCATGTGCGGTCGCCCTTCGGGGCGGTCATGAAGCCCTGATGAGTAGGAGGGTCGCGGAGGTGAGCGCAGAAGGGCTGGCCGTGAGGCCGTCTGGAGCCGCCTTCGGTGCAGATCTTGGTGGTAGTAGCAAATACTCCAGCGAGGCCCTGGAGAGCTGAGGTGGAGAAGGGTTTCGTGTGAACAGCCGTTGCACACGAGTCAGTCGATCCTAAGCCCTAGGCGAAAGCCGATGTTGATGTGGCGTTGTTAATCGTGTTTATAAGTGGTGGCAGAAATGCTATGCATCTTGACGCGTGACGCACGCCCGTCGGGCGAAAGGGAATCCGGTTCCTATTCCGGAACCCGGCAGCGGAACCGAAATTAAACCGGGCCCTCGTAAGAGAGTTCGTCGGGGCAACCCAAAAGGACCCGGAGACGCCGTCGAGAGATCCGGGAAGAGTTTTCTTTTCTGCATAAGCGTTCGAGTTCCATGGAATCCTCTAGCAGGGAGATATGGTTTGGAACGCGAAGAGCACCGCATTTGCGGCGGTGTCCGGATCTTCTCCTCGGACCTTGAAAATCCGGGAGAGGGCCACGTGTAGGCGTCGCGCCGGCTCGTACCCATATCCGCAGCTGGTCTCCAAGGTAAAGAGCCTCTAGTCGATAGAATAATGTAGGTAAGGGAAGTCGGCAAATTAGATCCGTAACTTCGGGATAAGGATTGGCTCTGAGGATTGTGGCGTGTCGGGCTTGTTGGGGAAGTGGGTCACGGCTAACGTACCGGGCCTGGGCGAGGTGATGCGTTTCGCTTGCGTTACGTTTGATCCGAGCTCGGTCCCGCGTCTTGGCCTCCCGCGGAATCGTCAAGCTTCGAGACCCCGTGAGTGCTCGCAAGGGTGCTCTGGGTAATCTCTGCGGCCGTCATCTAACAATCAACTCAGAACTGGCACGGACTGGGAGAATCCGACTGTCTAATTAAAACAAAGCATTGCGATGGCCCCAGCGGGTGTTGACGCAATGTGATTTCTGCCCAGTGCTCTGAATGTCAACGTGAAGAAATTCAAAAAAGCGCGGGTAAACGGCGGGAGTAACTATGACTCTCTTCTCAGCCGTCGAGGAGGACGGACGTGTGAGCACGATGCTCAGATGTCTGTAAGTTTATTTTGGGTTCCGCGTGCCGGGAAAATGTAGTGGTAGTGTCCATTGTGTCGTGCATAATTTCCTGATCAAAATGACGTTTGAATGATGCAAATCGACCCACGGGTTCAAAAGTTATCGCGGGTTGAAGTTATTTCATTTTCCATTTATTCGTCGAAAACATCGCATTTTGTTTCTTGTTAACGCAGTGTGAATTCATAAAAACCCCGAACAAAACATCGCCGATCTGCGTTTTTCATTGTTTCCTTGTTACCGGGATGGAAAATAATGAATGCATTCTAATGTGAATCATTGTCGTAGAATGCATGTTCTAAAAAGGGTACGAGTTTTTCCGGCCCCCCCTGTATCGGCGCTCAGCTGCCTTTCCATCCCCAGGATTGATGGATTTGAAGAGATAAGGCCTTTTGTCCATCCAGAAATTACAACCCCTGCAGCAGTATCCACCTAAGGCCGTTCAACTGTAGGAAATCCATTTCACGCTACCAGGAGCACAGGAGGTATAAGAGGTTCGTCTGATTTCTCCGCCCAAGTATGAACATCTTTAGCCTGGAAATTACCAACGCATAACTATACGGAGAGCTTTTGCGGAATGCGAGGTGAGCTTTTGCAACTAAAAGCTCCCAGAGCTTTGGTCGCTATTCGAACTGAGCTTTTAAAGCTCAAAGCTCCTCGGAGCTTTTTGCTCCCCAAAATAGGTTGACCTATTACACTAGGGAAGCTTTCAAACCATTTCCACCCTATCGCCTATTACACAGTAGAGGAGCTTTTACGACGAGGTATTTCGTCGCCAGGAGACTTGGACGACGGATCAAGACGGGAAGCCCGAAAAACCGGCGATATCGATGCTACATTAAGCGAATAACTTACCTAAATTTCAACTTTGGTGATTATTCAGGATTTTTAACCGCACCCACGCCACAGACTGCCCCTTAACACACGAGCAATATGCAGGGTGAGCGTGATTCCAATTCTATATCCCGATCGGTATGAATACTTGCCCCTAAGGCGTTTTTTTTTTTTTCTTTCAAACGCTTTCCTGGAAGTTGCAGAATGGCGAAAGAGCAGGTATTAATCATAGTACTTACCATGGTTGCAGAATGGTGGAGGCAGTGGTCAACTTCCTTCTTCGACTGAAATGGTTGATTTTTCCTGGATTATTGGGACTATTGGTCGGGAAAGGGGAAACTGCATTGCTGGCGCCCGTGCATTGACGGCGCGTGGGACCACCACGACGTCTTTTTATTACATATTTCGAGAGGAGAAGGTGTTCTGGACACATTTTCAGTTGTTGCATTTTTGATTTTTATTTTATTGTCGAGGCGAGAAAAATTTTATTCCGTCTGGCAGCAACAGCTACAACATGCCATTCCCGTGTGTCTGCGGAAAGTCATATGCTACGCAACGGAATTTAGCAGACCATCAGCGACGCTTCTGTAGGGGACCTCCCACTGGATTGGAGGGACAATGCCCAGAATGCCAGAGTGTCTATGTCTCATATCAGGCAATGCGCTCTCATATGCGTCAGGCGCACCCTGACCAGTATAATGCCGACTTAGCGGCAGAAGTGGGGTCGAGAGATAGAGTAAGAAGGTGGACAACTGGTGAGCTGGAGGAGATGGCTCGGCTGGAGCTGGACTACAACGGCACGGCAGTTCTGGACTATCTTGCCCAGAACTTAAACAGACCTCGTGAGGGTGTTAAAAAGAAGCGGTACACCAGCGAATACACGGAGACTTTACGGAACCTTAGGGATAGGCGTGCGGGGGTAGACATCTTAAATCTGGCGCCTGCTGACGAAGATTTTGAGCATTCGGATGAGGATGGTAATGGGTTGGACGGTGCGTCGACTGCGGTGGCTGAGAATATTGCCCCTGACACAATTCCTGAGAATGTTGAAGAACCGGATCTCACAGACCCGGTACTACAGCACATACTATCGCTGTGCTACAGCTCAGAAGATCGAGAGCTGATTTCGGTGTGCCAGGTCGTTTGTACAAGAGCGGAAGGATTCCAACAAGCCTTCGACTCATGGGTTGAAAACACCTGCAGATCATATGGACGCACTCCAAAATATGGTCCAAAGAACCAGCCAAGAAAGCCGGAGAGAACGGCCGGCCGGAGGAGGTATAGAGCGCAACTATACCAGTATATGCAGCGTAAGTTTTCCTCCAACCCCAAACAGTTGGCCAACGAGCTAATTGATGGAATGGAACCCTCAAGCAGCATTACCCATCCTGATGCTGCCACAATTGAGGAGCATTACAAGAAGATCTTCTCTGAGGAGTCACCCACTGATGAGAATCCAGTGTATGACTTTCTCCCTTCCGAGTGCAAGGTTTATTCTCCGATTACCAACGCTGAGCTTCTTGAATCGGTTCAAAAAATGGGCAAAACAACTGGAGGCCCAGATGGCATCGACTCGATCAGATTGGCTAGGATCCCGATCGAAAAGCTGGAAGTTATGGCCAACCTAATGATATTGGCGAAATACGTTCCCTCTCCACTGCGGAAGAGCCGTACTATTCTAATCCCGAAGACCAAGGAAAATTTGGAGCAGGTTGGCAACTGGAGGCCGATCACTATCTCCTCAATCCTATTGAGGCTGGTCAACAAAATTATCGCCAAAAGATTATCCAAGAACATCACCCTGGATGAGTGCCAACGAGGATTTGTCAGTCTTGACGGTTGTTTCGCCAATAATATCACCCTTCAGTCCGTCATAAAGGGCAGGCGATTGAGGGGCAAGCCTTTTGCGATCCTGGCACTGGATATACAGAGAGCTTTTGACGGAGTCTCTCATCACACCATCAGGAGAGCCCTCAGAAGATTCCGTGTAGACGAGAACACCACGGAATACATCATGGCAACGTACAAAGATCAATTCACCACGATCTTTTGTGGGGACACTGAGATTACCACCCTCCAAATTCTGCGAGGAGTGAAGCAAGGAGACCCACTAGCTCCCATCCTCTTCAATATGGTGATGGATGAGCTCATTAGTAGCCTGAAGGTTAGGACCGGTGTCAGGTTTGGCGAGACGAGCATCCCTGTGCTTGGGTATGCAGAC
>NC_059508.1:37028782-37037813 GCF_914767665.1 Harmonia axyridis
TATTCCTTATAAAAATCAAACCCGACCATGGATTTTGATTCTGATTGTTGATTATCGCTATTAGAACACATTAGGAGGCAACCAAATCAAATTTGAGAAAATTCCACAATCAGAAAATTTTTTTCGAAAAAAAAAAAAAAATTCGAGAACACCTCGGTCATGGCAAGTTATTTCCCACAATCCATTCCCCAATCAACGTACATCCCAGAAAAAATCATCTCTCTAACTATCCTAGTTCAAAAGTTGTATCGGAACATTTTCACGTCGAAAATATATCTCTAAGTCCAGACCGATGCACCACGTAATCTCGGGCAGACCGATGCACAACGTAAATGACGATCGGGACCGGGGCGATCGGTCGTATCTGACACCGCCGGCTCGGTTCTAACATCGTCAATGAGTCGGGGTTGTAAAAAAGGACGTGAACATTTTTCCTTATAAAAATCAAACCCGACCATGGATTTTGATTCTGATTGTTGATTATCGCTACTAGAACATATAAGGAGGCAACCAAATCAAATTTGAGAAAATTCCACGATCAGAAAATTTTTTTCGAAAAAAAAAAAAAATCGTAATCACCTCGGTCATGGCGAGTTATTTTCCGTATTTCATTCCACAATCAACGTACAACATAGAAGAAATCATCTCTCTAACTATCCTGGTTCAAAAGTTGTATCGGAACATTTCACGTCGTAATATCTCGCCAAGTCCAGACCTCGGCGATAGGTAGTATCTGACACCGTCCGCTCGGGACTGACATCGACTTGGACTCGGGCTGATGATGGGGAGGCGTTTAAGGACGTGAACATTTTTCCTTATAAAAATTAAAGTCGACAATGAATATTGATTCTGATTACTGATTTACGCTTTAAAAACACATTAGAAGGCAACCAAATCGAATTTGAGGAAATTCCACGATCAGAAAATTTTTTTCGAAAAAAAAAAAAATCCGAAAAATATTTTTCGATTCCGATTACTGATTTACTCTTTTAGAACACATTAGGAGGCAACCAAATCAAATTTGAGAAAATTCCACAATCAGAAAATTTTTTTCGAAAAAAAAAAAAATTCGAGGACACCTCGGTCATGGCAAGTTATTTCCCACAATCCATTCCCCGATCCACGTACATCCCAGAAAAAATCATCTCTCTAACTATCCTGGTTCAAAAGTTGTATCGGAACATTTTCACGTCGAAAATATATCTCTAAGTCCAAACCGATGCACCACGTAAACTAGGGCAGACCGATGCACCACGTAATATCGGGCAGACCGATGCAGAACGTAAACTCGATCATACCGATGCTTCACGTAATCTCGATCTTACCGATGCACCACGTAAACAAGGGCAGACCGATGCAGAACGTAAAGTAGATCTTACCGATGCACCACGTAATCTCGATCTTACCGATGCACCACGTAATCTCCATCTTACCGATGCACCACGTGAACTGGATCTTACCGATGCAGAACGTGAATTGGATCTTACCGATGCAGAACGTGAATTGGATCTTACCGATGCACCACGTAAACTCGATCATACCGATGCACCACGTAATCTCGGGCAGACCGATGCACAACGTAAATGACGATCGGGACCGGGGCGATCGGTCGTATCTGACACCGCCGGCTCGGTTCTAACATCGTCAATGAGTCGGGGTTGTAAAAAAGGACGTGAACATTTTTCCTTATAAAAATCAAACCCGACCATGGATTTTGATTCTGATTGTTGATTATCGCTACTAGAACATATAAGGAGGCAACCAAATCAAATTTGAGAAAATTCCACGATCAGAAAATTTTTTTCGAAAAAAAAAAAAAATCGTAATCACCTCGGTCATGGCGAGTTATTTTACGTATTTCATTCCACAATCAACGTACAACATAGAAGAAATCATCTCTCTAACTATCCTGGTTCAAAAGTTGTATCGGAACATTTCACGTCGTAATATCTCGCCAAGTCCAGACCTCGGCGATAGGTAGTATCTGACACCGTCCGCTCGGGACTGACATCGACTTGGACTCGGGCTGATGATGGGGAGGCGTTTAAGGACGTGAACATTTTTCCTTATAAAAATTAAAGTCGACAATGAATATTGATTCTGATTACTGATTTACGCTTTAAAAACACATTAGAAGGCAACCAAATCGAATTTGAGGAAATTCCACGATCAGAAAATTTTTTTCGAAAAAAAAAAAAATCCGAAAAATATTTTTCGATTCCGATTACTGATTTACTCTTTTAGAACACATTAGGAGGCAACCAAATCAAATTTGAGAAAATTCCACAATCAGAAAATTTTTTTCGAAAAAAAAAAAAATTCGAGGACACCTCGGTCATGGCAAGTTATTTCCCACAATCCATTCCCCGATCCACGTACATCCCAGAAAAAATCATCTCTCTAACTATCCTGGTTCAAAAGTTGTATCGGAACATTTTCACGTCGAAAATATATCTCTAAGTCCAAACCGATGCACCACGTAAACTAGGGCAGACCGATGCACCACGTAATATCGGGCAGACCGATGCAGAACGTAAACTCGATCATACCGATGCTTCACGTAATCTCGATCTTACCGATGCACCACGTAAACAAGGGCAGACCGATGCAGAACGTAAAGTAGATCTTACCGATGCACCACGTAATCTCGATCTTACCGATGCACCACGTAATCTCCATCTTACCGATGCACCACGTGAACTGGATCTTACCGATGCAGAACGTGAATTGGATCTTACCGATGCAGAACGTGAATTGGATCTTACCGATGCACCACGTAAACTCGATCATACCGATGCACCACGTAATCTCGGGCAGACCGATGCACAACGTAAATGACGATCGGGACCGGGGCGATCGGTCGTATCTGACACCGCCGGCTCGGTTCTAACATCGTCAATGAGTCGGGGTTGTAAAAAAGGACGTGAACATTTTTCCTTATAAAAATCAAACCCGACCATGGATTTTGATTCTGATTGTTGATTATCGCTACTAGAACATATAAGGAGGCAACCAAATCAAATTTGAGAAAATTCCACGATCAGAAAATTTTTTTCGAAAAAAAAAAAAAATCGTAATCACCTCGGTCATGGCGAGTTATTTTCCGTATTTCATTCCACAATCAACGTACAACATAGAAGAAATCATCTCTCTAACTATCCTGGTTCAAAAGTTGTATCGGAACATTTCACGTCGTAATATCTCGCCAAGTCCAGACCTCGGCGATAGGTAGTATCTGACACCGTCCGCTCGGGACTGACATCGACTTGGACTCGGGCTGATGATGGGGAGGCGTTTAAGGACGTGAACATTTTTCCTTATAAAAATTAAAGTCGACAATGAATATTGATTCTGATTACTGATTTACGCTTTAAAAACACATTAGAAGGCAACCAAATCGAATTTGAGGAAATTCCACGATCAGAAAATTTTTTTCGAAAAAAAAAAAAATCCGAAAAATATTTTTCGATTCCGATTACTGATTTACTCTTTTAGAACACATTAGGAGGCAACCAAATCAAATTTGAGAAAATTCCACAATCAGAAAATTTTTTTCGAAAAAAAAAAAAATTCGAGGACACCTCGGTCATGGCAAGTTATTTCCCACAATCCATTCCCCGATCCACGTACATCCCAGAAAAAATCATCTCTCTAACTATCCTGGTTCAAAAGTTGTATCGGAACATTTTCACGTCGAAAATATATCTCTAAGTCCAAACCGATGCACCACGTAAACTAGGGCAGACCGATGCACCACGTAATATCGGGCAGACCGATGCAGAACGTAAACTCGATCATACCGATGCTTCACGTAATCTCGATCTTACCGATGCACCACGTAAACAAGGGCAGACCGATGCAGAACGTAAAGTAGATCTTACCGATGCACCACGTAATCTCGATCTTACCGATGCACCACGTAATCTCCATCTTACCGATGCACCACGTGAACTGGATCTTACCGATGCAGAACGTGAATTGGATCTTACCGATGCAGAACGTGAATTGGATCTTACCGATGCACCACGTAAACTCGATCATACCGATGCACCACGTAATCTCGGGCAGACCGATGCACAACGTAAATGACGATCGGGACCGGGGCGATCGGTCGTATCTGACACCGCCGGCTCGGTTCTAACATCGTCAATGAGTCGGGGTTGTAAAAAAGGACGTGAACATTTTTCCTTATAAAAATCAAACCCGACCATGGATTTTGATTCTGATTGTTGATTATCGCTACTAGAACATATAAGGAGGCAACCAAATCAAATTTGAGAAAATTCCACGATCAGAAAATTTTTTTCGAAAAAAAAAAAAAATCGTAATCACCTCGGTCATGGCGAGTTATTTTACGTATTTCATTCCACAATCAACGTACAACATAGAAGAAATCATCTCTCTAACTATCCTGGTTCAAAAGTTGTATCGGAACATTTCACGTCGTAATATCTCGCCAAGTCCAGACCTCGGCGATAGGTAGTATCTGACACCGTCCGCTCGGGACTGACATCGACTTGGACTCGGGGTGATGATGGGGAGGCGTTTAAGGACGTGAACATTTTTCCTTATAAAAATTAAAGTCGACAATGAATATTGATTCTGATTACTGATTTACGCTTTAAAAACACATTAGAAGGCAACCAAATCGAATTTGAGGAAATTCCACGATCAGAAAATTTTTTTCGAAAAAAAAAAAAATCCGAAAAATATTTTTCGATTCCGATTACTGATTTACTCTTTTAGAACACATTAGGAGGCAACCAAATCAAATTTGAGAAAATTCCACAATCAGAAAATTTTTTTCGAAAAAAAAAAAAATTCGAGGACACCTCGGTCATGGCAAGTTATTTCCCACAATCCATTCCCCGATCCACGTACATCCCAGAAAAAATCATCTCTCTAACTATCCTGGTTCAAAAGTTGTATCGGAACATTTTCACGTCGAAAATATATCTCTAAGTCCAAACCGATGCACCACGTAAACTAGGGCAGACCGATGCACCACGTAATATCGGGCAGACCGATGCAGAACGTAAACTCGATCATACCGATGCTTCACGTAATCTCGATCTTACCGATGCACCACGTAAACAAGGGCAGACCGATGCAGAACGTAAAGTAGATCTTACCGATGCACCACGTAATCTCGATCTTACCGATGCACCACGTAATCTCCATCTTACCGATGCACCACGTGAACTGGATCTTACCGATGCAGAACGTGAATTGGATCTTACCGATGCAGAACGTGAATTGGATCTTACCGATGCACCACGTAAACTCGATCATACCGATGCACCACGTAATCTCGGGCAGACCGATGCACAACGTAAATGACGATCGGGACCGGGGCGATCGGTCGTATCTGACACCGCCGGCTCGGTTCTAACATCGTCAATGAGTCGGGGTTGTAAAAAAGGACGTGAACATTTTTCCTTATAAAAATCAAACCCGACCATGGATTTTGATTCTGATTGTTGATTATCGCTACTAGAACATATAAGGAGGCAACCAAATCAAATTTGAGAAAATTCCACGATCAGAAAATTTTTTTCGAAAAAAAAAAAAAATCGTAATCACCTCGGTCATGGCGAGTTATTTTACGTATTTCATTCCACAATCAACGTACAACATAGAAGAAATCATCTCTCTAACTATCCTGGTTCAAAAGTTGTATCGGAACATTTCACGTCGTAATATCTCGCCAAGTCCAGACCTCGGCGATAGGTAGTATCTGACACCGTCCGCTCGGGACTGACATCGACTTGGACTCGGGCTGATGATGGGGAGGCGTTTAAGGACGTGAACATTTTTCCTTATAAAAATTAAAGTCGACAATGAATATTGATTCTGATTACTGATTTACGCTTTAAAAACACATTAGAAGGCAACCAAATCGAATTTGAGGAAATTCCACGATCAGAAAATTTTTTTCGAAAAAAAAAAAAATCCGAAAAATATTTTTCGATTCCGATTACTGATTTACTCTTTTAGAACACATTAGGAGGCAACCAAATCAAATTTGAGAAAATTCCACAATCAGAAAATTTTTTTCGAAAAAAAAAAAAATTCGAGGACACCTCGGTCATGGCAAGTTATTTCCCACAATCCATTCCCCGATCCACGTACATCCCAGAAAAAATCATCTCTCTAACTATCCTGGTTCAAAAGTTGTATCGGAACATTTTCACGTCGAAAATATATCTCTAAGTCCAAACCGATGCACCACGTAAACTAGGGCAGACCGATGCACCACGTAATATCGGGCAGACCGATGCAGAACGTAAACTCGATCATACCGATGCTTCACGTAATCTCGATCTTACCGATGCACCACGTAAACAAGGGCAGACCGATGCAGAACGTAAAGTAGATCTTACCGATGCACCACGTAATCTCGATCTTACCGATGCACCACGTAATCTCCATCTTACCGATGCACCACGTGAACTGGATCTTACCGATGCAGAACGTGAATTGGATCTTACCGATGCAGAACGTGAATTGGATCTTACCGATGCACCACGTAAACTCGATCATACCGATGCACCACGTAATCTCGGGCAGACCGATGCACAACGTAAATGACGATCGGGACCGGGGCGATCGGTCGTATCTGACACCGCCGGCTCGGTTCTAACATCGTCAATGAGTCGGGGTTGTAAAAAAGGACGTGAACATTTTTCCTTATAAAAATCAAACCCGACCATGGATTTTGATTCTGATTGTTGATTATCGCTACTAGAACATATAAGGAGGCAACCAAATCAAATTTGAGAAAATTCCACGATCAGAAAATTTTTTTCGAAAAAAAAAAAAAATCGTAATCACCTCGGTCATGGCGAGTTATTTTCCGTATTTCATTCCACAATCAACGTACAACATAGAAGAAATCATCTCTCTAACTATCCTGGTTCAAAAGTTGTATCGGAACATTTCACGTCGTAATATCTCGCCAAGTCCAGACCTCGGCGATAGGTAGTATCTGACACCGTCCGCTCGGGACTGACATCGACTTGGACTCGGGCTGATGATGGGGAGGCGTTTAAGGACGTGAACATTTTTCCTTATAAAAATTAAAGTCGACAATGAATATTGATTCTGATTACTGATTTACGCTTTAAAAACACATTAGAAGGCAACCAAATCGAATTTGAGGAAATTCCACGATCAGAAAATTTTTTTCGAAAAAAAAAAAAATCCGAAAAATATTTTTCGATTCCGATTACTGATTTACTCTTTTAGAACACATTAGGAGGCAACCAAATCAAATTTGAGAAAATTCCACAATCAGAAAATTTTTTTCGAAAAAAAAAAAAATTCGAGGACACCTCGGTCATGGCAAGTTATTTCCCACAATCCATTCCCCGATCCACGTACATCCCAGAAAAAATCATCTCTCTAACTATCCTGGTTCAAAAGTTGTATCGGAACATTTTCACGTCGAAAATATATCTCTAAGTCCAAACCGATGCACCACGTAAACTAGGGCAGACCGATGCACCACGTAATATCGGGCAGACCGATGCAGAACGTAAACTCGATCATACCGATGCTTCACGTAATCTCGATCTTACCGATGCACCACGTAAACAAGGGCAGACCGATGCAGAACGTAAAGTAGATCTTACCGATGCACCACGTAATCTCGATCTTACCGATGCACCACGTAATCTCCATCTTACCGATGCACCACGTGAACTGGATCTTACCGATGCACCACGTAATCTCAATCTTACCGATGCACCACGTGAACTGGATCTTACCGATGCAGAACGTGAATTGGATCTTACCGATGCACCACGTAAACTCGATCTTACCGATGCACCACGTAATCTCGATCTTACCGATGCACCACGTGAACTGGATCTTACCGATGCAGAACGTGAATTGGATCTTACCGATGCACCACGTAAACTCGATCTTACCGATGCACCACGTAATCTCAATCTTACCGATGCACCACGTGAACTGGATCTTACCGATGCAGAACGTGAATTGGATCTTACCGATGCACCACGTAAACTCGATCTTACCGATGCACCACGTAATCTCAATCTTACCGATGCACCACGTGAACTGGATCTTACCGATGCAGAACGTGAATTGGATCTTACCGATGCACCACGTAAACTCGATCTTACCGATGCACCACGTAATCTCGATCTTACCGATGCACCACGTGAACTGGATCTTACCGATGCAGAACGTGAATTGGATCTTACCGATGCACCACGTAAACTCGATCTTACCGATGCACCACGTAATCTCAATCTTACCGATGCATCACGTAATCTCGATCTTACCGATGCAGAACGTAAACTCGATCATACCGATGCACCACGTTATCTCGGCAGACCGATGCAGAACGTAAAAAAAAAGCTTACAGCACGCGGTGTTCCCAAGCGGTCACCCATCCAAGTACTAACCGCGCCCGACGCTGCTTGGCTTCAGTGTTCAATTTCAATTTCAAATGGGCTTTATTTGTCTTTGTGATAGTTACAGATATGTGCCTATATAGGCCATGTTAATCAACAGTAAGGGTTTATATACAGTTCCTACCAGATAATTCTGGTATTATCAGTTACATTTCATATACATATAATAAAAAATTTTTAAGTAATTTCAGGGTGTTTGGGAATTTTTGTTTGATATCATATATTTATTTATTTTATTATAATAGGGGATTTTCAGGAAAAATTTAGGAATAAAAAACCTGATATAAGTAATTTGGGGAGGGATGGGGGGTGGGTTGGGGATATATATACAGTTATGTACAGTTTTAATCATTTACAAATTTTTATATACAATTTTATATACATGTCTGGGAAGGGGTTCCCGTTATGCTAAACGGCGATTCTCAATTCAGCTAACGGCCGCCATTTGCTAGTCGTGGCCAGTCCCCATTTCTCGTAGCACCGTTCGTGTCGCTGTTGGGTCTAGTACCCGTAGGACCGATTGGTTGTTACGATAACAGGGCGATGGATACGCCATTCGCATTGGCTGCCGCTACCTTTCGTTGTGATTC
>NC_059508.1:37038013-37040513 GCF_914767665.1 Harmonia axyridis
GGTTGCCTTCTAATGTGTTTTTAAAGCGTAAATCAGTAATCAGAATCAATATTCATTGTCGACTTTAATTTTTATAAGGAAAAATGTTCACGTCCTTAAACGCCTCCCCATCATCAGCCCGAGTCCAAGTCGATGTCAGTCCCGAGCGGACGGTGTCAGATACTACCTATCGCCGAGGTCTGGACTTGGCGAGATATTACGACGTGAAATGTTCCGATACAACTTTTGAACCAGGATAGTTAGAGAGATGATTTCTTCTATGTTGTACGTTGATTGTGGAATGAAATACGGAAAATAACTCGCCATGACCGAGGTGATTACGATTTTTTTTTTTTTTCGAAAAAAATTTTCTGATCGTGGAATTTTCTCAAATTTGATTTGGTTGCCTCCTTATATGTTCTAATAGCGATAATCAACAATCAGAATCAAAATCCATGATCGGGTTTGATTTTTATAAGGAAAAATGTTCACGTCCTTTTTTTCAACCCCGACTCATTGACGATGTTAGAACCGAGCCGGCGGTGTCAGATACGACCGATCGCCCCGGTCCCGATCGTCATTTACGTTGTGCATCGGTCTGCCCGAGATTACGTGGTGCATCGGTCTGGACTTAGAGATATATTTTCGACGTGAAAATGTTCCGATACAACTTTTGAACCAGGATAGTTAGAGAGATGATTTTTTCTGTGATGTACGTCGATTGGGGAATGGATTGTGGAAAATAACTTGCCATGACCGAGGTGTCCTCGAATTTTTTTTTTTTTTCGAAAAAAATTTTCTGATCGTGGAATTTTCTCAAATTTGATTTGGTTGCCTCCTAATGTGTTCTAATAGCGATAATCAACAATCAGAATCAAAATCCATGGTCGGGTTTGGTTTTTATAAGGAATAATGTTCACGTCCTTTTTTTCAACCCCGACTCATTGACGATGTTAGAACCGAGCCGGCGGTGTCAGATACGACCGATCGCCCCGGTCCCGATCGTCATTTACGTTGTGCATCGGTCTGCCCGAGATTACGTGGTGCATCGGTCTGGACTTAGAGATATATTTTCGACGTGAAAATGTTCCGATACAACTTTTGAACCAGGATAGTTAGAGAGATGATTTTTTCTGGGATGTACGTTGATTGGGGAATGGATTGTGGGAAATAACTTGCCATGACCGAGGTGTTCTCGAATTTTTTTTTTTTTTTTCGAAAAAAATTTTCTGATCGTGGAATTTTCTCAAATTTGATTTGGTTGCCTCCTAATGTGTTCTAATAGCGATAATCAACAATCAGAATCAAAATCCATGGTCGGGTTTGGTTTTTATAAGGAATAATGTTCACGTCCTTTTTCGCCTATGTTCTTTTTCGACGTGAAATGTTCCGATACAACTTTTGAACCAGGATAGTTAGAGAGATGATTTTTTCTGGGATGTATGTTGATTGACGTACGAAACTTGGAAAAAAATAGAAAAGACCGAGGTACTCTAGAAAAAAAAATTTATTGAAAATATTTTTTTGATTTCGGAATTAATTCGAAATTCATTCAGATGTCTTCTATCAATATCGCGAAAGAAAAATCAATAATCAGAATCGATATTCATCTAAGATTATTTCCTTCTGGATTGTGTTAACATTCGGTACGATCTTGTCTACGTGATGCATCGGTTTGTTTCTCGGCTCTTGTGAGCAAGTTGGACACTCGAGACGGCCTCCATCGATCGGATTAGGCGGGCTTTAATGTTAACGTGCTGCATCGGTGTGATCTTGTTTACGTCATGCATCGGTATAGCTTTAAATCGCGCCGTAAAGTCGTTCACGTCATGCATCGGTATCTTAAATCGCGCCGTAAAGTCGTTCACGTCATGCATCGGTATCTTAAATCGCGCCGTAAAGTCGTTCACGTCATGCATCGGTATCTTAAATCGAGCCGAAAAGTCGTTCACGTCATGCATCGGTATGGCTTTAAATCGCGCCCTAGGGTCGTTCACGTCATGCATCGGTGGCACAAAAAAAAGACGCCGATGCATGACGTGAGCCGACTTTTCGGCTCGATTTAAGATACCGATGCATGACGTGAACGACTTTACGGCGCGATTTAAGATACCGATGCATGACGTGAACCGACTTTTCGGCATGAAGTCAGCTAAAATTATCGTGTGCATCTTGGGTCGGTCCACGTACCGTAGATCAGAGAGGGACGACGTACATACATCGGATACATTTGTATCCAACAAGTTACGATCGTCGTCTGATCCAGCGGTAATCGGACCTACTCTCGTGAATTTATTTTGCCCCTTGAATAATTTTGTACCGATGCACGACGTGAAGTCGACTTTTCGGCATGGTTTAAGCTAAAATTATCGTGTGCATCTTGGGTAGGCCCACTTACTACAGATCTGAGACGGACGACGTACATACATCGGATACATTCGTATCCAACAAGTTACAATCGTCGTCTGATCCAGCGGTAATCGGACCTACTCTCGTGAATTTATTTTGCCCCTTGAATAAC
>NC_059508.1:37050513-37055513 GCF_914767665.1 Harmonia axyridis
TCCGATCTATCTAAACAGTCTCGACGCACCCAACACTCTTTCAAAGTCGGATTACTCGGACTCAATCTGAAAATGGACCGATGCATGACGTCAACACTTAGCCCGCCTCGTCTGATCGATCTAAGCCATCTCGACCCACCCAACACGCCTTCCAAGTCGGATCACTCGGACTTCGATCTGAAAATCTCCGGACTCATTTTTATGAATATCCCCAGTCAGTAAGAACGTTATTTCGCCAATATATACCAACAATAAACCATATTCCAATAGCTGAACCAAAAATATAATTCCCGATCCAAACGTTCTGCATCGCCCAACGCGACCACCTTCCCTATATATGTCAGGAGAGCACAGGGTTCCCCTCCAGACAACACTTACGCTCTATCCCCGACTCTCGGTCGATCGATAGGCCAGGTCAGCGGTGTCTGTTTCGGCCGAAGCTCGGACTTTGGTCAAAATGTTCCGATACAAAATTTGAACCAAGATAGATACAGATATGATTCCTTCTTAAATATACGTTGATTATCGAACAGAATATGGTAAATATTTTGCGATGACCGAGGATTTCATGAATTTTTTTTTTTTTCGAAAAAATTTTCTGTTATCGGAATTTCCTCAAATTTCATTTGGTTGCCTACTAATGCATATTAAAAACGATAATCAACAATCAGAATCATTATTTATCATTTATTTCAATTTTTATAATGAAAAACGTTCACGTCCTTTCGCGCCTCTCGATCGTCGTTTACGTGATGCATCGGTCAGCCCTAGTTTACGTGGTGCATCGGTAAGATCGAGTTCACGTTCTGCATCGGTAAGATCCAGTTCACGTGGTGCATCGGTAAGATCGAGATTACGTGGTGCATCGGTAAGATCGAGTTTACGTGGTGCATCGGTAAGATCCAATTCACGTTCTGCATCGGTAAGATCCAGTTCACGTGGTGCATCGGTGAGATCGAGTTTACGTTCTGCATCGGTGTGATCTAGTTTACGTTGTGCATCGGTAAGATCGAGATTACGTGAAGCATCGGTATGATCGAGTTTACGTTCTGCATCGGTCTGGACTTAGAGATATATTTTCGACGTGAAAATGTTCCGATACAACTTTTGAACCAGGATAGTTAGAGAGATGATTTTTTCTGGGATGTACGTTGATTGGGGAATGGATTGTGGAAAATAACTTGCCATGACCGAGGTGTTCTCGAATTTTTTTTTTTTTTCGAAAAATATTTTCTGATTTTGGATTTTACTCAAATTTGATTTCGTTGCCTTCTAATGTGTTCTAAAAGAGTAAATCAGTAATCAGAATCGAAAAATATTTTTCGGATTTTTTTTTTTTTGAAAAAAAATTTTCTGATTTTGGAATTTCCTCAAATTTGATTTGGTTGCCTTCTAATGTGTTTTTAAAGCGTAAATCAGTAATCAGAATCAATATTCATTGTCGACTTTAATTTTTATAAGGAAAAATGTTCACGTCCTTAAACGCCTCCCCATCATTAGCCCGAGTCCAAGTCGATGTCAGTCCCGAGCGGACGGTGTCAGATACTACCTATCGCCCCGGTCTGGACTTGGCGAGGTATTTCGACGTGAAATGTTCCGATACAACTTTTGAACCAGGATAGTTAGAGAGATGATTTCTTCTATGTTGTACGTTGATTGTGGAATGGATTGTGGGAAATAACTTGCCATGACCCAGGTGTTCTTGAATTTTTTTTTTTTTCGAAAAAAATTTTCTGATCTTGAAATTTCCTCAAATCTGATTGCGTTGCCTTCTAATGTGTTCTAAAAGAGTAAATCAGTAATCAGAATCAATATTCATTGTCGACTTTAATTTTTATAAGGAAAAATGTTCACGTCCTTAAACGCCTCTCCATCGTTACCCCGACTCCAAGACGATGTTAGACCGGAGCGGACGGTGTCAGATGCGACCGATCTCCCCGGTCTGGACTTAGCGAGATATTCCGACGTGAAATGTTCCGATACAAAAATTTAACTGTGATAGTTAGAGAGATGGTTCCTTTTGTGATGTACGTTGATTGTGTAATAGAATATGGAAATAAACTTGAGATGACCGAGGTCTTCTGGGATTTTTTTTTTTTTTCGAAAAATATTTTTCGATTTCGGAAATCCCTCAAATTTCATTGAGATATGTCCTAATGTGTTCTTAAAGCTTAAATCAACAATCAGAATTAATATCCAAAAGTTATTTCATTTTTTATGAGGAAAAACGTTCACGTCCTTTCCGCTCCCAAAAAGTGAGATATCATAGAAAATATCGCAATATATGTTGTTTACGGCCATACCACGCTGAAATTGCCAGTTCTCGTCAGAACACTGAAGCCAAGCAGCGTCGGGCGCGGTTAGTACTTGGATGGGTGACCGCTTGGGAACACCGCGTGCTGTAAGCTTTTTTTTTACGTTCTGCATCGGTCTGCCGAGATAACGTGGTGCATCGGTATGATCGAGTTTACGTTCTGCATCGGTAAGATCGAGATTACGTGATGCATCGGTAAGATTGAGATTACGTGGTGCATCGGTAAGATCGAGATTACGTGGTGCATCGGTAAGATCGAGTTTACGTGGTGCATCGGTAAGATCCAATTCACGTTCTGCATCGGTAAGATCCAGTTCACGTGGTGCATCGGTGAGATTGAGATTACGTGGTGCATCGGTAAGATCGAGTTTACGTGGTGCATCGGTAAGATCCAATTCACGTTCTGCATCGGTAAGATCCAGTTCACGTGGTGCATCGGTAAGATTGAGATTACGTGGTGCATCGGTAAGATCGAGTTTACGTGGTGCATCGGTAAGATCCAATTCACGTTCTGCATCGGTAAGATCCAGTTCACGTGGTGCATCGGTAAGATTGAGATTACGTGGTGCATCGGTAAGATCGAGTTTACGTGGTGCATCGGTAAGATCCAATTCACGTTCTGCATCGGTAAGATCCAGTTCACGTGGTGCATCGGTAAGATGGAGATTACGTGGTGCATCGGTAAGATCGAGATTACGTGGTGCATCGGTAAGATCTACTTTACGTTCTGCATCGGTCTGCCCTTGTTTACGTGGTGCATCGGTAAGATCGAGATTACGTGAAGCATCGGTATGATCGAGTTTACGTTCTGCATCGGTCTGCCCGATATTACGTGGTGCATCGGTTCAGCCCTAGTTTACGTTGTGCATCGGTCTGGACTTAGAGATATATTTTCGACGTGAAAATGTTCCGATACAACTTTTGAACCAGGATAGTTAGAGAGATGATTTTTTCTGTGATGTACGTCGATTGGGGAATGGATTGTGGAAAATAACTTGCCATGACCGAGGTGTCCTCGAATTTTTTTTTTTTTCGAAAAAAATTTTCTGATTGTGGAATTTTCTCAAATTTGATTTGGTTGCCTCCTAATGTGTTCTAAAAGAGTAAATCAGTAATAGGAATCGAAAAATATTTTTCGGATTTTTTTTTTTTTCGAAAAAAATTTTCTGATCGTGGAATTTCCTCAAATTCGATTTGGTTGCCTTCTAATGTGTTCTAATAGCGATAATCAACAATCAGAATCAAAATCCATGGTCGGGTTTGGTTTTTATAAGGAATAATGTTCACGTCCTTTTTTTCAACCCCGACTCATTGACGATGTTAGAACCGAGCCGGCGGTGTCAGATACGACCGATCGCCCCGGTCCCGATCGTCATTTACGTTGTGCATCGGTCTGCCCGAGATTACGTGGTGCATCGGTCTGGACTTAGAGATATATTTTCGACGTGAAAATGTTCCGATACAACTTTTGAACCAGGATAGTTAGAGAGATGATTTTTTCTGGGATGTACGTTGATTGGGGAATGGATTGTGGGAAATAACTTGCCATGACCGAGGTGTTCTCGAATTTTTTTTTTTTTTTCGAAAAAAATTTTCTGATCGTGGAATTTTCTCAAATTTGATTTGGTTGCCTCCTAATGTGTTCTAATAGCGATAATCAACAATCAGAATCAAAATCCATGGTCGGGTTTGGTTTTTATAAGGAATAATGTTCACGTCCTTTTTCGCCTATGTTCTTTTTCGACGTGAAATGTTCCGATACAACTTTTGAACCAGGATAGTTAGAGAGATGATTTTTTCTGGGATGTATGTTGATTGACGTACGAAACTTGGAAAAAAATAGAAAAGACCGAGGTACTCTAGAAAAAAAAATTTATTGAAAATATTTTTTTGATTTCGGAATTAATTCGAAATTCATTCAGATGTCTTCTATCAATATCGCGAAAGAAAAATCAATAATCAGAATCGATATTCATCTAAGATTATTTCCTTCTGGATTGTGTTAACATTCGGTACGATCTTGTCTACGTGATGCATCGGTTTGTTTCTCGGCTCTTGTGAGCAAGTTGGACACTCGAGACGGCCTCCATCGATCGGATTAGGCGGGCTTTAATGTTAACGTGCTGCATCGGTGTGATCTTGTTTACGTCATGCATCGGTATAGCTTTAAATCGCGCCGTAAAGTCGTTCACGTCATGCATCGGTATCTTAAATCGCGCCGTAAAGTCGTTCACGTCATGCATCGGTATCTTAAATCGCGCCGTAAAGTCGTTCACGTCATGCATCGGTATCTTAAATCGAGCCGAAAAGTCGTTCACGTCATGCATCGGTATGGCTTTAAATCGCGCCCTAGGGTCGTTCACGTCATGCATCGGTGGCACAAAAAAAAGACGCCGATGCATGACGTGAGCCGACTTTTCGGCTCGATTTAAGATACCGATGCATGACGTGAACGACTTTACGGCGCGATTTAAGATACCGATGCATGACGTGAACCGACTTTTCGGCATGAAGTCAGCTAAAATTATCGTGTGCATCTTGGGTCGGTCCACGTACCGTAGATCAGAGAGGGACGACGTACATACATCGGATACATTTGTATCCAACAAGTTACGATCGTCGTCTGATCCAGCGGTAATCGGACCTACTCTCGTGAATTTATTTTGCCCCTTGAATAATTTTGTAC
>NC_059508.1:37065513-37073566 GCF_914767665.1 Harmonia axyridis
GAATCGTTCACCCAAACCTTATCCCCTATATATGTCAGGAGAACCCAAGGTTCCCCTCCAGACACGATTTAGCAAACTTTTCCCGATCGATCCGACCCACCGAGGCCGTCTCGACCGTCCGCTGCGCCTACTAGGGCCGATTTCTTCGGACTCCGATCAGAAAATATACCGATGCATGTCGTTAACACCTAGTCCGCCTCGTCCGATCTATCTAAACAGTCTCGACGCACCCAACACTCTTTCAAAGTCGGATTACTCGGACTCAATCTGAAAATGGACCGATGCATGACGTCAACACTTAGCCCGCCTCGTCTGATCGATCTAAGCCATCTCGACCCACCCAACACGCCTTCCAAGTCGGATCACTCGGACTTCGATCTGAAAATCTCCGGACTCATTTTTATGAATATCCCCAGTCAGTAAGAACGTTATTTCGCCAATATATACCAACAATAAACCATATTCCAATAGCTGAACCAAAAATATAATTCCCGATCCAAACGTTCTGCATCGCCCAACGCGACCACCTTCCCTATATATGTCAGGAGAGCACAGGGTTCCCCTCCAGACAACACTTACGCTCTATCCCCGACTCTCGGTCGATCGATAGGCCAGGTCAGCGGTGTCTGTTTCGGCCGAAGCTCGGACTTTGGTCAAAATGTTCCGATACAAAATTTGAACCAAGATAGATACAGATATGATTCCTTCTTAAATATACGTTGATTATCGAACAGAATATGGTAAATATTTTGCGATGACCGAGGATTTCATGAATTTTTTTTTTTTTCGAAAAAATTTTCTGTTATCGGAATTTCCTCAAATTTCATTTGGTTGCCTACTAATGCATATTAAAAACGATAATCAACAATCAGAATCATTATTTATCATTTATTTCAATTTTTATAATGAAAAACGTTCACGTCCTTTCGCGCCTCTCGATCGTCGTTTACGTGATGCATCGGTCAGCCCTAGTTTACGTGGTGCATCGGTAAGATCGAGTTCACGTTCTGCATCGGTAAGATCCAGTTCACGTGGTGCATCGGTAAGATCGAGATTACGTGGTGCATCGGTAAGATCGAGTTTACGTGGTGCATCGGTAAGATCCAATTCACGTTCTGCATCGGTAAGATCCAGTTCACGTGGTGCATCGGTGAGATCGAGTTTACGTTCTGCATCGGTGTGATCTAGTTTACGTTGTGCATCGGTAAGATCGAGATTACGTGAAGCATCGGTATGATCGAGTTTACGTTCTGCATCGGTCTGGACTTAGAGATATATTTTCGACGTGAAAATGTTCCGATACAACTTTTGAACCAGGATAGTTAGAGAGATGATTTTTTCTGGGATGTACGTTGATTGGGGAATGGATTGTGGAAAATAACTTGCCATGACCGAGGTGTTCTCGAATTTTTTTTTTTTTTCGAAAAATATTTTCTGATTTTGGATTTTACTCAAATTTGATTTCGTTGCCTTCTAATGTGTTCTAAAAGAGTAAATCAGTAATCAGAATCGAAAAATATTTTTCGGATTTTTTTTTTTTTGAAAAAAAATTTTCTGATTTTGGAATTTCCTCAAATTTGATTTGGTTGCCTTCTAATGTGTTTTTAAAGCGTAAATCAGTAATCAGAATCAATATTCATTGTCGACTTTAATTTTTATAAGGAAAAATGTTCACGTCCTTAAACGCCTCCCCATCATTAGCCCGAGTCCAAGTCGATGTCAGTCCCGAGCGGACGGTGTCAGATACTACCTATCGCCCCGGTCTGGACTTGGCGAGGTATTTCGACGTGAAATGTTCCGATACAACTTTTGAACCAGGATAGTTAGAGAGATGATTTCTTCTATGTTGTACGTTGATTGTGGAATGGATTGTGGGAAATAACTTGCCATGACCCAGGTGTTCTTGAATTTTTTTTTTTTTCGAAAAAAATTTTCTGATCTTGAAATTTCCTCAAATCTGATTGCGTTGCCTTCTAATGTGTTCTAAAAGAGTAAATCAGTAATCAGAATCAATATTCATTGTCGACTTTAATTTTTATAAGGAAAAATGTTCACGTCCTTAAACGCCTCTCCATCGTTACCCCGACTCCAAGACGATGTTAGACCGGAGCGGACGGTGTCAGATGCGACCGATCTCCCCGGTCTGGACTTAGCGAGATATTCCGACGTGAAATGTTCCGATACAAAAATTTAACTGTGATAGTTAGAGAGATGGTTCCTTTTGTGATGTACGTTGATTGTGTAATAGAATATGGAAATAAACTTGAGATGACCGAGGTCTTCTGGGATTTTTTTTTTTTTTCGAAAAATATTTTTCGATTTCGGAAATCCCTCAAATTTCATTGAGATATGTCCTAATGTGTTCTTAAAGCTTAAATCAACAATCAGAATTAATATCCAAAAGTTATTTCATTTTTTATGAGGAAAAACGTTCACGTCCTTTCCGCTCCCAAAAAGTGAGATATCATAGAAAATATCGCAATATATGTTGTTTACGGCCATACCACGCTGAAATTGCCAGTTCTCGTCAGAACACTGAAGCCAAGCAGCGTCGGGCGCGGTTAGTACTTGGATGGGTGACCGCTTGGGAACACCGCGTGCTGTAAGCTTTTTTTTTACGTTCTGCATCGGTCTGCCGAGATAACGTGGTGCATCGGTATGATCGAGTTTACGTTCTGCATCGGTAAGATCGAGATTACGTGATGCATCGGTAAGATTGAGATTACGTGGTGCATCGGTAAGATCGAGATTACGTGGTGCATCGGTAAGATCGAGTTTACGTGGTGCATCGGTAAGATCCAATTCACGTTCTGCATCGGTAAGATCCAGTTCACGTGGTGCATCGGTGAGATTGAGATTACGTGGTGCATCGGTAAGATCGAGTTTACGTGGTGCATCGGTAAGATCCAATTCACGTTCTGCATCGGTAAGATCCAGTTCACGTGGTGCATCGGTAAGATTGAGATTACGTGGTGCATCGGTAAGATCGAGTTTACGTGGTGCATCGGTAAGATCCAATTCACGTTCTGCATCGGTAAGATCCAGTTCACGTGGTGCATCGGTAAGATTGAGATTACGTGGTGCATCGGTAAGATCGAGTTTACGTGGTGCATCGGTAAGATCCAATTCACGTTCTGCATCGGTAAGATCCAGTTCACGTGGTGCATCGGTAAGATGGAGATTACGTGGTGCATCGGTAAGATCGAGATTACGTGGTGCATCGGTAAGATCTACTTTACGTTCTGCATCGGTCTGCCCTTGTTTACGTGGTGCATCGGTAAGATCGAGATTACGTGAAGCATCGGTATGATCGAGTTTACGTTCTGCATCGGTCTGCCCGATATTACGTGGTGCATCGGTTCAGCCCTAGTTTACGTTGTGCATCGGTCTGGACTTAGAGATATATTTTCGACGTGAAAATGTTCCGATACAACTTTTGAACCAGGATAGTTAGAGAGATGATTTTTTCTGTGATGTACGTCGATTGGGGAATGGATTGTGGAAAATAACTTGCCATGACCGAGGTGTCCTCGAATTTTTTTTTTTTTCGAAAAAAATTTTCTGATTGTGGAATTTTCTCAAATTTGATTTGGTTGCCTCCTAATGTGTTCTAAAAGAGTAAATCAGTAATAGGAATCGAAAAATATTTTTCGGATTTTTTTTTTTTTTCGAAAAAAATTTTCTGATCGTGGAATTTCCTCAAATTCGATTTGGTTGCCTTCTAATGTGTTTTTAAAGCGTAAATCAGTAATCAGAATCAATATTCATTGTCGACTTTAATTTTTATAAGGAAAAATGTTCACGTCCTTAAACGCCTCCCCATCATCAGCCCGAGTCCAAGTCGATGTCAGTCCCGAGCGGACGGTGTCAGATACTACCTATCGCCGAGGTCTGGACTTGGCGAGATATTACGACGTGAAATGTTCCGATACAACTTTTGAACCAGGATAGTTAGAGAGATGATTTCTTCTATGTTGTACGTTGATTGTGGAATGAAATACGGAAAATAACTCGCCATGACCGAGGTGATTACGATTTTTTTTTTTTTTTCGAAAAAAATTTTCTGATCGTGGAATTTTCTCAAATTTGATTTGGTTGCCTCCTTATATGTTCTAATAGCGATAATCAACAATCAGAATCAAAATCATGATCGGGTTTGATTTTTATAAGGAAAAATGTTCACGTCCTTTTTTTCAACCCCGACTCATTGACGATGTTAGAACCGA
This sequence comes from Harmonia axyridis, assembly GCF_914767665.1. Lineage (NCBI taxonomy): Eukaryota > Metazoa > Arthropoda > Insecta > Coleoptera > Coccinellidae > Harmonia > Harmonia axyridis. The sequence continues at coordinate 37,069,740 of NC_059508.1, forward strand.
GCCGGCGGTGTCAGATACGACCGATCGCCCCGGTCCCGATCGTCATTTACGTTGTGCATCGGTCTGCCCGAGATTACGTGGTGCATCGGTATGATCGAGTTTACGTGGTGCATCGGTAAGATCCAATTCACGTTCTGCATCGGTAAGATCCAGTTCACGTGGTGCATCGGTAAGATTGAGATTACGTGGTGCATCGGTAAGATCGAGTTTACGTGGTGCATCGGTAAGATCCAATTCACGTTCTGCATCGGTAAGATCCAGTTCACGTGGTGCATCGGTAAGATGGAGATTACGTGGTGCATCGGTAAGATCGAGATTACGTGGTGCATCGGTAAGATCTACTTTACGTTCTGCATCGGTCTGCCCTTGTTTACGTGGTGCATCGGTAAGATCGAGATTACGTGAAGCATCGGTATGATCGAGTTTACGTTCTGCATCGGTCTGCCGATATTACGTGGTGCATCGGTTCAGCCCTAGTTTACGTTGTGCATCGGTCTGGACTTAGAGATATATTTTCGACGTGAAAATGTTCCGATACAACTTTTGAACCAGGATAGTTAGAGAGATGATTTTTTTCTGTGATGTACGTCGATTGGGGAATGGATTGTGGAAAATAACTTGCCATGACCGAGGTGTCCTCGAATTTTTTTTTTTTTCGAAAAAAATTTTCTGATGTGGAATTTTCTCAAATTTGATTTGGTTGCCTCCTAATGTGTTCTAAAAGAGTAAATCAGTAATAGGAATCGAAAAATATTTTTCGGATTTTTTTTTTTTTCGAAAAAAATTTTCTGATCGTGGAATTTCCTCAAATTCGATTTGGTTGCCTTCTAATGTGTTTTTAAAGCGTAAATCAGTAATCAGAATCAATATTCATTGTCGACTTTAATTTTTATAAGGAAAAATGTTCACGTCCTTAAACGCCTCCCATCATCAGCCCGAGTCCAAGTCGATGTCAGTCCCGAGCGGACGGTGTCAGATACTACCTATCGCCGAGGTCTGGACTTGGCGAGATATTACGACGTGAAATGTTCCGATACAACTTTTGAACCAGGATAGTTAGAGAGATGATTTCTTCTATGTTGTACGTTGATTGTGGAATGAAATACGGAAAATAACTCGCCATGACCGAGGTGATTACGATTTTTTTTTTTTTTTCGAAAAAAATTTTCTGATCGTGGAATTTTCTCAAATTGATTTGGTTGCCTCCTTATATGTTCTAATAGCGATAATCAACAATCAGAATCAAAATCCATGATCGGGTTTGATTTTTATAAGGAAAAATGTTCACGTCCTTTTTTTCAACCCCGACTCATTGACGATGTTAGAACCGAGCCGGCGGTGTCAGATACGACCGATCGCCCCGGTCCCGATCGTCATTTACGTTGTGCATCGGTCTGCCCGAGATTACGTGGTGCATCGGTATGATCGAGTTTACGTGGTGCATCGGTAAGATCCAATTCACGTTCTGCATCGGTAAGATCCAGTTCACGTGGTGCATCGGTAAGATGGAGATTACGTGGTGCATCGGTAAGATCGAGATTACGTGGTGCATCGGTAAGATCTACTTTACGTTCTGCATCGGTCTGCCCTTGTTTACGTGGTGCATCGGTAAGATCGAGATTACGTGAAGCATCGGTATGATCGAGTTTACGTTCTGCATCGGTCTGCCCGATATTACGTGGTGCATCGGTTCAGCCCTAGTTTACGTTGTGCATCGGTCTGGACTTAGAGATATATTTTCGACGTGAAAATGTTCCGATACAACTTTTGAACCAGGATAGTTAGAGAGATGATTTTTTCTGTGATGTACGTCGATTGGGGAATGGATTGTGGAAAATAACTTGCCATGACCGAGGTGTCCTCGAATTTTTTTTTTTTCGAAAAAAATTTTCTGATTGTGGAATTTTCTCAAATTTGATTTGGTTGCCTCCTAATGTGTTCTAAAAGAGTAAATCAGTAATAGGAATCGAAAAATATTTTTCGATTTTTTTTTTTTTCGAAAAAAATTTTTCTGATCGTGGAATTTCCTCAAATTCGATTTGGTTGCCTTCTAATGTGTTTTTAAAGCGTAAATCAGTAATCAGAATCAATATTCATTGTCGACTTTAATTTTTATAAGGAAAAATGTTCACGTCCTTAAACGCCTCCCCATCATCAGCCCGAGTCCAAGTCGATGTCAGTCCCGAGCGGACGGTGTCAGATACTACCTATCGCCGAGGTCTGGACTTGGCGAGATATTACGACGTGAAATGTTCGATACAACTTTTGAACCAGGATAGTTAGAGAGATGATTTCTTCTATGTTGTACGTTGATTGTGGAATGAAATACGGAAAATAACTCGCCATGACCGAGGTGATTACGATTTTTTTTTTTTTTTCGAAAAAAATTTTCTGATCGTGGAATTTTCTCAAATTTGATTTGGTTGCCTCCTTATATGTTCTAATAGCGATAATCAACAATCAGAATCAAAATCCATGATCGGGTTTGATTTTTATAAGGAAAAATGTTCACGTCCTTTTTTTCAACCCCGACTCATTGACGATGTTAGAACCGAGCCGGCGGTGTCAGATACGACCGATCGCCCCGGTCCCGATCGTCATTCACGTTGTGCATCGGTCTGCCGAGATTACGTGGTGCATCGGTATGATCGAGTTTACGTGGTGCATCGGTAAGATCCAATTCACGTTCTGCATCGGTAAGATCCAGTTCCGTGGTGCATCGGTAAGATGGAGATTACGTGGTGCATCGGTAAGATCGAGATTACGGGGTGCATCGGTAAGATCTACTTTACGTTCTGCATCGGTCTGCCCTTGTTTACGTGGTGCATCGGTAAGATCGAGATTACGTGAAGCATCGGTATGATCGAGTTTACGTTCTGCATCGGTCTGCCCGATATTACGTGGTGCATCGTTCAGCCCTAGTTTACGTTGTGCATCGGTCTGGACTTAGAGATATATTTTCGACGTGAAAATGTTCCGATACAACTTTTGAACCAGGATAGTTAGAGAGATGATTTTTTCTGTGATGTACGTCGATTGGGGAATGATTGTGGAAAATAACTTGCCATGACCGAGGTGTCCTCGAATTTTTTTTTTTTTCGAAAAAAATTTTCTGATTGTGGAATTTTCTCAAATTTGATTTGGTTGCCTCCTAATGTGTTCTAAAAGAGTAAATCAGTAATAGGAATCGAAAAATATTTTTCGGATTTTTTTTTTTTTCGAAAAAAATTTTCTGATCGTGGAATTCCTCAAATTCGATTTGGTTGCCTTCTAATGTGTTTTTAAAGCGTAAATCAGTAATCAGAATCAATATTCATTGTCGACTTTAATTTTTATAAGGAAAAATGTTCACGTCCTTAAACGCCTCCCCATCATCAGCCCGAGTCCAAGTCGATGTCAGTCCCGAGCGGACGGTGTCAGATACTACCTATCGCCGAGGTCTGGACTTGGCGAGATATTACGACGTGAAATGTTCCGATACAACTTTTGAACCAGGATAGTTAGAGAGATGATTTCTTCTATGTTGTACGTTGATTGTGGAATGAAATACGGAAAATAACTCGCCATGACCGAGGTGATTACGATTTTTTTTTTTTTCGAAAAAAATTTCTGATCGTGGAATTTTCTCAAATTTGATTTGGTTGCCTCCTTATATGTTCTAATAGCGATAACCACAATCAGAATCAAAATCCATGATCGGGTTTGATTTTTATAAGGAAAAATGTTCACGTCCTTTTTTTCAACCCCGACTCATTGACGATGTTAGAACCGAGCCGGCGGTGTCAGATACGACCGATCGCCCCGGTCCCGATCGTCATTTACGTTGT
>NC_059508.1:37083766-37096266 GCF_914767665.1 Harmonia axyridis
TCTCGAGTGTCCAACTTGCTCACAAGAGCCGAGAAACAAACCGATGCATCACGTAGACAAGATCGTACCGAATGTTAACACAATCCAAAAGGAAATAATCTTAGATGAATATCGATTCTGATTATTGATTTTTCTTTCGCGATATTGATAGAAGACATCTGAATGAATTTCGAATTAATTCCGAAATCAAAAAAATATTTTCAATAAATTTTTTTTCTAGAGTACCTCGGTCTTTTCTATTTTTTTTCCAAGTTTCGTACGTCAATCAACATACATCCCAGAAAAAATCATCTCTCTAACTATCCTGGTTCAAAAGTTGTATCGGAACTTTTCACGTCGAAAAAGAACATAGGCGAAAAAGGACGTGAACATTATTCCTTATAAAAATCAAACCCGACCATGGATTTTGATTCTGATTGTTGATTATCGCTATTAGAACACATTAGGAGGCAACCAAATCAAATTTGAGAAAATTCCACAATCAGAAAATTTTTTTCGAAAAAAAAAAAAAAATTCGAGAACACCTCGGTCATGGCAAGTTATTTCCCACAATCCATTCCCCAATCAACGTACATCCCAGAAAAAATCATCTCTCTAACTATCCTAGTTCAAAAGTTGTATCGGAACATTTTCACGTCGAAAATATATCTCTAAGTCCAGACCGATGCACCACGTAATCTCGGGCAGACCGATGCACAACGTAAATGACGATCGGGACCGGGGCGATCGGTCGTATCTGACACCGCCGGCTCGGTTCTAACATCGTCAATGAGTCGGGGTTGTAAAAAAGGACGTGAACATTTTTCCTTATAAAAATCAAACCCGACCATGGATTTTGATTCTGATTGTTGATTATCGCTACTAGAACATATAAGGAGGCAACCAAATCAAATTTGAGAAAATTCCACGATCAGAAAATTTTTTTCGAAAAAAAAAAAAAATCGTAATCACCTCGGTCATGGCGAGTTATTTTCCGTATTTCATTCCACAATCAACGTACAACATAGAAGAAATCATCTCTCTAACTATCCTGGTTCAAAAGTTGTATCGGAACATTTCACGTCGTAATATCTCGCCAAGTCCAGACCTCGGCGATAGGTAGTATCTGACACCGTCCGCTCGGGACTGACATCGACTTGGACTCGGGCTGATGATGGGGAGGCGTTTAAGGACGTGAACATTTTTCCTTATAAAAATTAAAGTCGACAATGAATATTGATTCTGATTACTGATTTACGCTTTAAAAACACATTAGAAGGCAACCAAATCGAATTTGAGGAAATTCCACGATCAGAAAATTTTTTTCGAAAAAAAAAAAAATCCGAAAAATATTTTTCGATTCCGATTACTGATTTACTCTTTTAGAACACATTAGGAGGCAACCAAATCAAATTTGAGAAAATTCCACAATCAGAAAATTTTTTTCGAAAAAAAAAAAAATTCGAGGACACCTCGGTCATGGCAAGTTATTTCCCACAATCCATTCCCCGATCCACGTACATCCCAGAAAAAATCATCTCTCTAACTATCCTGGTTCAAAAGTTGTATCGGAACATTTTCACGTCGAAAATATATCTCTAAGTCCAAACCGATGCACCACGTAAACTAGGGCAGACCGATGCACCACGTAATATCGGGCAGACCGATGCAGAACGTAAACTCGATCATACCGATGCTTCACGTAATCTCGATCTTACCGATGCACCACGTAAACAAGGGCAGACCGATGCAGAACGTAAAGTAGATCTTACCGATGCACCACGTAATCTCGATCTTACCGATGCACCACGTAATCTCCATCTTACCGATGCACCACGTGAACTGGATCTTACCGATGCAGAACGTGAATTGGATCTTACCGATGCAGAACGTGAATTGGATCTTACCGATGCACCACGTAAACTCGATCATACCGATGCACCACGTAATCTCGGGCAGACCGATGCACAACGTAAATGACGATCGGGACCGGGGCGATCGGTCGTATCTGACACCGCCGGCTCGGTTCTAACATCGTCAATGAGTCGGGGTTGTAAAAAAGGACGTGAACATTTTTCCTTATAAAAATCAAACCCGACCATGGATTTTGATTCTGATTGTTGATTATCGCTACTAGAACATATAAGGAGGCAACCAAATCAAATTTGAGAAAATTCCACGATCAGAAAATTTTTTTCGAAAAAAAAAAAAAATCGTAATCACCTCGGTCATGGCGAGTTATTTTCCGTATTTCATTCCACAATCAACGTACAACATAGAAGAAATCATCTCTCTAACTATCCTGGTTCAAAAGTTGTATCGGAACATTTCACGTCGTAATATCTCGCCAAGTCCAGACCTCGGCGATAGGTAGTATCTGACACCGTCCGCTCGGGACTGACATCGACTTGGACTCGGGCTGATGATGGGGAGGCGTTTAAGGACGTGAACATTTTTCCTTATAAAAATTAAAGTCGACAATGAATATTGATTCTGATTACTGATTTACGCTTTAAAAACACATTAGAAGGCAACCAAATCGAATTTGAGGAAATTCCACGATCAGAAAATTTTTTTCGAAAAAAAAAAAAATCCGAAAAATATTTTTCGATTCCGATTACTGATTTACTCTTTTAGAACACATTAGGAGGCAACCAAATCAAATTTGAGAAAATTCCACAATCAGAAAATTTTTTTCGAAAAAAAAAAAAATTCGAGGACACCTCGGTCATGGCAAGTTATTTCCCACAATCCATTCCCCGATCCACGTACATCCCAGAAAAAATCATCTCTCTAACTATCCTGGTTCAAAAGTTGTATCGGAACATTTTCACGTCGAAAATATATCTCTAAGTCCAAACCGATGCACCACGTAAACTAGGGCAGACCGATGCACCACGTAATATCGGGCAGACCGATGCAGAACGTAAACTCGATCATACCGATGCTTCACGTAATCTCGATCTTACCGATGCACCACGTAAACAAGGGCAGACCGATGCAGAACGTAAAGTAGATCTTACCGATGCACCACGTAATCTCGATCTTACCGATGCACCACGTAATCTCCATCTTACCGATGCACCACGTGAACTGGATCTTACCGATGCAGAACGTGAATTGGATCTTACCGATGCAGAACGTGAATTGGATCTTACCGATGCACCACGTAAACTCGATCATACCGATGCACCACGTAATCTCGGGCAGACCGATGCACAACGTAAATGACGATCGGGACCGGGGCGATCGGTCGTATCTGACACCGCCGGCTCGGTTCTAACATCGTCAATGAGTCGGGGTTGTAAAAAAGGACGTGAACATTTTTCCTTATAAAAATCAAACCCGACCATGGATTTTGATTCTGATTGTTGATTATCGCTACTAGAACATATAAGGAGGCAACCAAATCAAATTTGAGAAAATTCCACGATCAGAAAATTTTTTTCGAAAAAAAAAAAAAATCGTAATCACCTCGGTCATGGCGAGTTATTTTCCGTATTTCATTCCACAATCAACGTACAACATAGAAGAAATCATCTCTCTAACTATCCTGGTTCAAAAGTTGTATCGGAACATTTCACGTCGTAATATCTCGCCAAGTCCAGACCTCGGCGATAGGTAGTATCTGACACCGTCCGCTCGGGACTGACATCGACTTGGACTCGGGCTGATGATGGGGAGGCGTTTAAGGACGTGAACATTTTTCCTTATAAAAATTAAAGTCGACAATGAATATTGATTCTGATTACTGATTTACGCTTTAAAAACACATTAGAAGGCAACCAAATCGAATTTGAGGAAATTCCACGATCAGAAAATTTTTTTCGAAAAAAAAAAAAATCCGAAAAATATTTTTCGATTCCGATTACTGATTTACTCTTTTAGAACACATTAGGAGGCAACCAAATCAAATTTGAGAAAATTCCACAATCAGAAAATTTTTTTCGAAAAAAAAAAAAATTCGAGGACACCTCGGTCATGGCAAGTTATTTCCCACAATCCATTCCCCGATCCACGTACATCCCAGAAAAAATCATCTCTCTAACTATCCTGGTTCAAAAGTTGTATCGGAACATTTTCACGTCGAAAATATATCTCTAAGTCCAAACCGATGCACCACGTAAACTAGGGCAGACCGATGCACCACGTAATATCGGGCAGACCGATGCAGAACGTAAACTCGATCATACCGATGCTTCACGTAATCTCGATCTTACCGATGCACCACGTAAACAAGGGCAGACCGATGCAGAACGTAAAGTAGATCTTACCGATGCACCACGTAATCTCGATCTTACCGATGCACCACGTAATCTCCATCTTACCGATGCACCACGTGAACTGGATCTTACCGATGCACCACGTAATCTCAATCTTACCGATGCACCACGTGAACTGGATCTTACCGATGCAGAACGTGAATTGGATCTTACCGATGCACCACGTAAACTCGATCTTACCGATGCACCACGTAATCTCGATCTTACCGATGCACCACGTGAACTGGATCTTACCGATGCAGAACGTGAATTGGATCTTACCGATGCACCACGTAAACTCGATCTTACCGATGCACCACGTAATCTCAATCTTACCGATGCACCACGTGAACTGGATCTTACCGATGCAGAACGTGAATTGGATCTTACCGATGCACCACGTAAACTCGATCTTACCGATGCACCACGTAATCTCAATCTTACCGATGCACCACGTGAACTGGATCTTACCGATGCAGAACGTGAATTGGATCTTACCGATGCACCACGTAAACTCGATCTTACCGATGCACCACGTAATCTCGATCTTACCGATGCACCACGTGAACTGGATCTTACCGATGCAGAACGTGAATTGGATCTTACCGATGCACCACGTAAACTCGATCTTACCGATGCACCACGTAATCTCAATCTTACCGATGCATCACGTAATCTCGATCTTACCGATGCAGAACGTAAACTCGATCATACCGATGCACCACGTTATCTCGGCAGACCGATGCAGAACGTAAAAAAAAAGCTTACAGCACGCGGTGTTCCCAAGCGGTCACCCATCCAAGTACTAACCGCGCCCGACGCTGCTTGGCTTCAGTGTTCAATTTCAATTCAATTTCAAATGGGCTTTATTTGTCTTTGTGATAGTTACAGATATGTGCCTATATAGGCCATGTTAATCAACAATAAGGGTTTATATACAGTTCCTACCAGATAATTCTGGTATTATCAGTTACATTTCATATACATATAATAAAAAATTTTTAAGTAATTTCAGGGTGTTTGGGAATTTTTGTTTGATATCGTATATTTATTTATTTTATTATAATAGGGGATTTTCAGGAAAAATTTAGGAATAAAAAACCTGATATAAATAATTTGGGGAGGGATGGGGGGTGGGTTGGGGATATATATATACAGTTATGTACAGTTTTAGCATTTACAAATTTTTATATACAATTTTATATACATGTCTGGGAAGGGGTTCCCGTTATGCTAAACGGCGATTCTCAATTCAGCTAACGGCCGTCATTTGCTAGTCGTGGCCAGTCCCCATTTCTCGTAGCACCGTTCGTGTCGCTGTTGGGTCTAGTACCCGTAGGACCGATTGGTTGTTACGATAACAGGGCGATGGATACGCCATTCGCATTGGCTGCCGCTACCTTTCGTTGTGATTCGTCGTCAAGACATATTTTTCAAAATGTCGGTATGTGACATGGCCGGTCTTGGAAGATGGCGGTTTTCATAGGGGTTTTTGGGTGTTTGGGGTGGGTTTTTAAGGAGGTTTAAGGAATATGGGAAGGAATTGGTACGGGAGGGGGTGAGGGGATGCGTGGAGTCGCGTTTTCGTAATTTGTCTTGTCAGTGCGTTGGATTTACACTGGAATTCGTAGAAATCGCTAGATACTTTGTTTAGGTACTCGCGGATGGTTGGAATATCCGCGAGTTCATGTAGTTTGGATATCCTAGTGTAATACGGCTTGCTCAAGGCCAATCTTAGGATTTTGTTTTGAAGGTTTTGAATGGGCCTTATTGGAAAGGGCCTAAGGTGACAAAATGCCGGCGCAGCGTATGTGACTACTGGCCGGATGTATGTTTTGTAAATGAGCAGTTTGTTTTTTTCATTCAGCATACTTTTACTGCACAATAGAGGATGCAGTATCTTTTTGATGGCGTATCCTTTATGGATTTGTGCTTTGATATGGCGGTGGAAATTTAGCCTTTCGTCCAATTCAATGCCCAGGTACTTAACGGAGCTTTTTGGAACAATTTCCGTATTATTGATTTTTAATTTGTCTAAGATTACTTTTTCATTCCGTCTTCTGCTAAACACGATCTGCTCTGCTTTGGTCTCATTCAGTTTTATTTTCCATCTGTCGAAGTAATTGATAAGTACTTCGAGATGGTTTTTCAGCTCGCGATTGGCGTCTTCAGCGCTGGATGAGTGGGCATATATGGCCGTGTCATCCGCGAAGAGGGCGATTTTTGTTTTGTTATGTTTCGGGATATCCTGGACGTAGATATTGAATAATCTAGGTCCAAGGACTGATCCCTGCACAATTCCTGCTTTTATATTTTTGGGCGCGGATGTTTCATTCCCTACGCGTACTATGAATTTTCTGTTATTGAGATATGAGTAAATGGTCTTTATGAGGAATTTCGGGAATTTAAGTTTTATTAATTTGTAGGTCAGCCCCTCTATCCAAACTTTGTCGAACGCCTTTTCGATGTCGAGGAGGAGCATGACCGTGTGGTTTTTATTATTGAAACTATTTATTACGTCAACTACGATTCGGCAGATTTGCTGTGTCGAGCTGTGTTTTTCCTTGAAGCCAAATTGATGGTCATCGCGAATTTTATTGTTTTTCATAACTTGTTTTATTTTTCCTAACAGGATTTTCTCGGTCAGCTTGCTGAGGTTAGACAGTAGACTGATCGGACGGTAGTTGCCGGGAGAAGTTGTGACTTTCCCGGCTTTGGGGATAGGGGTTACTACTGCTGTTTTCCAACAGCTAGGCCAGTGTTGAAATTTGAATACAGCGTTTATGATGTAGTTCAGTTGAACTATGGCCTTTCTGGATAGGTTCCGGATCAGTCTATTGTCCACTTCGTCCTTTCCTGGAGCTTTGTTTAGTGGAAGCTTTTTAATTTCGTCCCGTATTTCCGATGGATTTGTTAATAGATGATTTTCGGGCTTTACGAAGCGGTTCGAATTTATAAAGTCTTCCACTCTTTTCCGTATGTCTGCTTGTTCTGGACTATCGGTCTGGGATATGTGGTGAGCGGTTTCGAAGTTTTCCGCAAGTACGTCCGCTTTTTCTTTATCGGTGATGTAATTCGCGGAATTTTGGACCAAGATGGGAACTTGGGAGAATTTTTGAATACTGGATTTGACTGTTTTCCAGAGATCTTTGTTATTAGAATTTAGCCTGGAGATTTTCTGTTCCCATCTTTCGTTCTGGAAAATTTTTATGTGGTTTCGGATTTCGCGGGTGTATGAGTTTAAGAGTGTTTTATCGACTTGTCTTTGGTGGGATTGCCACCTTTTTCTGATTTTATTCCTGAACTTGATCAAGTCGATAATATGGGCTGGTAGTTTTTCTGCTACTTCAGCTCTCGGTTTTTTGGAAATTGTTTTATCGCGGGCGTACTTGAGGGCCTTCGTAAACTTTTCAATTTCCCGTTCGATGTCGGAAGCAGTTTCGATTTTATTGTTGATAGTTATTTTACTATCTAATATTGTACGAAATTTTGCCCAATCAGCGTTCGAATAGTCGTACACTAGTTTTGTTGGGTTTCTTTCGCTGCTATAATTGACCGAGAAGATCACTGGATTATGATCGGACCCTAACTGACAACTCGCGTCCGGGATACTATTCAAGTTAATATTCTTAGTGAGTATTAAATCGATAGTACTCGGAGCTTTTCCATTGTCTGGAAAATGAGTGTGTCCGTTAGGGATGTTCAAAATTACGTCATCATTAGCTTCAAGGAAACTGAATAGACGATTTCCGTTGGTGTTTCTGCAGTTGCAGTTCCATTCTTCGTGTTTAGCATTTAGATCGCCTAGAACTATTACTTTATTTTTCCTAGAAAATAGGAATCTTAGGCAGTTGGTACTGAATTTGCGACTGGGGCTATTATACACCGCCGTTATGATTAAGTTGCCATCAATCTGGACGCTAGCGTTCTCTATTGTGCAGTTGATGGTAGGCAAAATGGTGGATGCGATAATGTTCTTTACTAGTATAGCGATTCCACCGAATCCAGAGTTGTCTTGTCTGTCTTGCCTATATGTCTGGTATCCTTTAATGAAAAATTTGTGGTTGTTTTTCAGTTTTGTCTCGTTGATAGTCAGTATGTCTATTTGGTTGTAATTTAGAAAATTGGAGATCTCCAGGAATTTTTGGGAGACTCCATTCGCGTTCCAAGTCGCGATTTTTAATGACTTAGTCATTTAAATTGAGGAAGAATTCCAGTATGACGTACTTTCTTTCGGCGGGGCTTGCATTTTGCAGCTGCTGGTTGAGTCTTTTGACGTCTGTCAGTAGTTGTCGTATGTCCACGTATTGATTAAGTCTGTTGAACTCGCTTTTCAGCTCGTAAAACGCGTTTTGGAAGTTATTTGTGTTATTTGTGTCATGAGTTTTGTTTGTTGGGGGGGAAGTTGGGGTTTTGGGGGTGGTTTGGGGGTTGGCCATGCCACTTACCGGTTTTTGTTTGGCCTCTTGGGCCTTTCTCCTTTCTTCCCAGACATTCACGGCCGGGATTGGAGCTTCGCGGTAAACTTTGGGGGCGGCAGGGGCGGCGGTTTTGGCGTTCCTCGCCCTGCGGTTGCAGATGTTCACGTAAATCGCGCACTCGGTACTGTTTGCGGGGTGACTCCCGAAACAGTTCGCGCACTTTGCCGGCGTATTCATAGATTTTGGGCACTCGCGAGTCGCGTGATTTTCCGCGCACTTGAGGCAGTTTGGGGTCCTATGGCAGTTGGCCGTGGCATGTCCCCACATCTGGCAGTTGTGACATTGGATTACTTCCCTTTTTGTGTAGTACTTGTTCCACCGAACGGCTGTATAATTAATAACGCGGACTTCCTTCTGTATTTTCCGGAGCGTTATCGTATTTCCGGTGACGACCATGTACGCCGGTGATTTCGTTGCTTTTAGTTTGTGGATTTCCACAACCGGAATTCCTAGTTCCTGGAGTTCAGTTTTAATCTCTTCCAGGTCTGGATCAGAATCCAGTCCCCTCAGCGTAAAAGCATGAGTTTTTTCTTCCCTCGGGGTGTAAGTGTGGTATTTTACGTCGTTTTCATCAAAATATTTTTCTAACTTCTTTCTGTCTTCTACCGTCTCGGTGTAGACGGTGGAGTTCATGGCACTGTATTTAATATAAAATTTGCCATTTATAACTTTCGTTATGTCGGCCACCGTTTTATTGTGTTTTTTGAAAACGCCGTTGACCACTATTGGCGGGGGTTTCCGTTGATTTTTTCTAATTTCAACGGTTGCTGCATTGACTTCTACCTCATTTGGATTGAGGTAGTTAAATTTATTTTTGATTTCTACAGGGATTGTCTTTTTGTCCTTCCTTTTCCTGATAGATGTTGTTGGATGCGTGAAGTTTGGGTTTTCCACATCTCCAACTCGACTTCTCTTTTTGGCGACTCTCGGGGGGTCAGTTTCATTATCAGATGAATCTGAAGGGAGTTTCATTTCCTGGTCGTCCATCATTTTAATAAAGTTCTGATAAAATTTTTGAAATTCCTTTCAAAAAGGAATTCAAAAGCGGTCGGTTTCACGCGAAACTCGGCCGTTTCAGGGCCTTTCGGACCCGAGCAGGTAAAATTTCGTCACTCACTCAGTCTATTCTTGGCTCTGGAATGCGGCTTGGCGCCGTCTGGTCTAACACAACGGTCACTTTCACAGGTCAGTTTTAACGTTCACAAATTCCACAACTATCTCTACGGAGCGATTTTGGGTATAACCTCTCAGCACAGTGTTCTGACGAGAACTGGCAATTTCAGCGTGGTATGGCCGTAAACAACAAATATAGCGATATTTTCTATGATATCTCACTTTTTGGGAGCGGAAAGGACGTGAACGTTTTTCCTTATAAAAAATGAAATAACTTTTGGATATTAATTCTGATTGTTGATTTAAGTTTTAAGAACACATTAGGACATATCTCAATGAAATTTGAGGGATTTCCGAAATCGAAAAATATTTTTCGAAAAAAAAAAAAAATCCCAGAAGACCTCGGTCATCTCAAGTTTATTTCCATATTCTATTACACAATCAACGTACATCACAAAAGGAACCATCTCTCTAACTATCACAGTTAAATTTTTGTATCGGAACATTTCACGTCGGAATATCTCGCTAAGTCCAGACCGGGGAGATCGGTCGCATTTGACACCGTCCGCTCCGGTCTAACATCGTCTTGGAGTCGGGGTAACGATGGAGAGGCGTTTAAGGACGTGAACATTTTTCCTTATAAAAATTAAAGTCGACAATGAATATTGATTCTGATTACTGATTTACTCTTTTAGTACACATTAGAAGGCAACGCAATCAGATTTGAGGAAATTTCAAGATCAGAAAATTTTTTTCGAAAAAAAAAAAAATTCAAGAACACCTGGGTCATGGCAAGTTATTTCCCACAATCCATTCCACAATCAACGTACAACATAGAAGAAATCATCTCTCTAACTATCCTGGTTCAAAAGTTGTATCGGAACATTTCACGTCGAAATACCTCGCCAAGTCCAGACCGGGGCGATAGGTAGTATCTGACACCGTCCGCTCGGGACTGACATCGACTTGGACTCGGGCTAATGATGGGGAGGCGTTTAAGGACGTGAACATTTTTCCTTATAAAAATTAAAGTCGACAATGAATATTGATTCTGATTACTGATTTACGCTTTAAAAACACATTAGAAGGCAACCAAATCAAATTTGAGGAAATTCCAAAATCAGAAAATTTTTTTTCAAAAAAAAAAAAATCCGAAAAATATTTTTCGATTCTGATTACTGATTTACTCTTTTAGAACACATTAGAAGGCAACGAAATCAAATTTGAGTGAAATCCAAAATCAGAAAATATTTTTCGAAAAAAAAAAAAAATTCGAGAACACCTCGGTCATGGCAAGTTATTTTCCACAATCCATTCCCCAATCAACGTACATCCCAGAAAAAATCATCTCTCTAACTATCCTGGTTCAAAAGTTGTATCGGAACATTTTCACGTCGAAAATATATCTCAGAGTCCAGACCGATGCAGAACGTAAACTCGATCATACCGATGCTTCACGTAATCTCGATCTTACCGATGCACAACGTAAACTAGATCACACCGATGCAGAACGTAAACTCGATCATACCGATGCACCACGTAAACTCAGGCAGACCGATGCAGAACGTGAACTCGATCTTACCGATGCACCACGTAATCTCGATCTTACCGATGCACCACGTAAACTCGGGCAGACCGATGCAGAACGTGAACTCGATCTTACCGATGCACCACGTAAACTAGGGCTGACCGATGCATCACGTAAACGACGATCGAGAGGCGCGAAAGGACGTGAACGTTTTTCATTATAAAAATTGAAATAAATGATAAATAATGATTCTGATTGTTGGTTATCATTTTTAATAAGCATTAGGAGGCAACCAAATGAAATTTGAGGAAATTCCGATAATAGAAAATTTTTTCGAAAAAAAAAAAAAATTCATGAAATCCTCGGTCATCGCAAAATATTTACCATATTCTGTTCGATAATCAACGTATATTTAAGAAGGAATCATATCTGTATCTATCTTGGTTCAAATTTTGTATCGGAACATTTTGACCAAAGTCCGAGCTTCGGCCGAAACAGACACCGCTGACCTGGCCTATCGATCGACCGAGAGTCGGGGATAGAGCGTAAGTGTTGTCTGGAGGGGAACCCTGTGCTCTCCTGACATATATAGGGAAGGTGGTCGCGTTGGGCGATGCAGAACGTTTGGATCGGGAATTATATTTTTGGTTCAGCTATTGGAATATGGTTTATTGTTGGTATATATTGGCGAAATAACGTTCTTACTGACTGGGGATATTCATAAAAATGAGTCCGGAGATTTTCAGATCGAAGTCCGAGTGATCCGACTTGGAAGGCGTGTTGGGTGGGTCGAGATGGCTTAGATAGATCAGACGAGGCGGGCTAAGTGTTGACGTCATGCATCGGTCCATTTTCAGATTGAGTCCGAGTAATCCGACTTTGAAAGAGTGTTGGGTGCGTCGAGACTGTTTAGATAGATCGGACGAGGCGGACTAGGTGTTAACGACATGCATCGGTATATTTTCTGATCGGAGTCCGAAGAAATCGGCCCTAGTAGGCGCAGCGGACGGTCGAGACGGCCTCGGTGGGTCGGATCGATCGGGAAAAGTTTGCTAAATCGTGTCTGGAGGGGAACCTTGGGTTCTCCTGACATATATAGGGGATAAGGTTTGGGTGAACGATTCTTCACGTAAAAGT
>NC_059508.1:37109126-37111626 GCF_914767665.1 Harmonia axyridis
CGATGGAGGCCGTCTCGAGTGTCCAACTTGCTCACAAGAGCCGAGAAACAAACCGATGCATCACGTAGACAAGATCGTACCGAATGTTAACACAATCCAAAAGGAAATAATCTTAGATGAATATCGATTCTGATTATTGATTTTTCTTTCGCGATATTGATAGAAGACATCTGAATGAATTTCGAATTAATTCCGAAATCAAAAAAATATTTTCAATAAATTTTTTTTCTAGAGTACCTCGGTCTTTTCTATTTTTTTTCCAAGTTTCGTACGTCAATCAACATACATCCCAGAAAAAATCATCTCTCTAACTATCCTGGTTCAAAAGTTGTATCGGAACATTTCACGTCGAAATACCTCGCCAAGTCCAGACCGGGGCGATAGGTAGTATCTGACACCGTCCGCTCGGGACTGACATCGACTTGGACTCGGGCTAATGATGGGGAGGCGTTTAAGGACGTGAACATTTTTCCTTATAAAAATTAAAGTCGACAATGAATATTGATTCTGATTACTGATTTACGCTTTAAAAACACATTAGAAGGCAACCAAATCAAATTTGAGGAAATTCCAAAATCAGAAAATTTTTTTTCAAAAAAAAAAAAATCCGAAAAATATTTTTCGATTCTGATTACTGATTTACTCTTTTAGAACACATTAGAAGGCAACGAAATCAAATTTGAGTGAAATCCAAAATCAGAAAATATTTTTCGAAAAAAAAAAAAAATTCGAGAACACCTCGGTCATGGCAAGTTATTTTCCACAATCCATTCCCCAATCAACGTACATCCCAGAAAAAATCATCTCTCTAACTATCCTGGTTCAAAAGTTGTATCGGAACATTTTCACGTCGAAAATATATCTCAGAGTCCAGACCGATGCAGAACGTAAACTCGATCATACCGATGCTTCACGTAATCTCGATCTTACCGATGCACAACGTAAACTAGATCACACCGATGCAGAACGTAAACTCGATCATACCGATGCACCACGTAAACTCAGGCAGACCGATGCAGAACGTGAACTCGATCTTACCGATGCACCACGTAATCTCGATCTTACCGATGCACCACGTAAACTCGGGCAGACCGATGCAGAACGTGAACTCGATCTTACCGATGCACCACGTAAACTAGGGCTGACCGATGCATCACGTAAACGACGATCGAGAGGCGCGAAAGGACGTGAACGTTTTTCATTATAAAAATTGAAATAAATGATAAATAATGATTCTGATTGTTGGTTATCATTTTTAATAAGCATTAGGAGGCAACCAAATGAAATTTGAGGAAATTCCGATAATAGAAAATTTTTTCGAAAAAAAAAAAAAATTCATGAAATCCTCGGTCATCGCAAAATATTTACCATATTCTGTTCGATAATCAACGTATATTTAAGAAGGAATCATATCTGTATCTATCTTGGTTCAAATTTTGTATCGGAACATTTTGACCAAAGTCCGAGCTTCGGCCGAAACAGACACCGCTGACCTGGCCTATCGATCGACCGAGAGTCGGGGATAGAGCGTAAGTGTTGTCTGGAGGGGAACCCTGTGCTCTCCTGACATATATAGGGAAGGTGGTCGCGTTGGGCGATGCAGAACGTTTGGATCGGGAATTATATTTTTGGTTCAGCTATTGGAATATGGTTTATTGTTGGTATATATTGGCGAAATAACGTTCTTACTGACTGGGGATATTCATAAAAATGAGTCCGGAGATTTTCAGATCGAAGTCCGAGTGATCCGACTTGGAAGGCGTGTTGGGTGGGTCGAGATGGCTTAGATAGATCAGACGAGGCGGGCTAAGTGTTGACGTCATGCATCGGTCCATTTTCAGATTGAGTCCGAGTAATCCGACTTTGAAAGAGTGTTGGGTGCGTCGAGACTGTTTAGATAGATCGGACGAGGCGGACTAGGTGTTAACGACATGCATCGGTATATTTTCTGATCGGAGTCCGAAGAAATCGGCCCTAGTAGGCGCAGCGGACGGTCGAGACGGCCTCGGTGGGTCGGATCGATCGGGAAAAGTTTGCTAAATCGTGTCTGGAGGGGAACCTTGGGTTCTCCTGACATATATAGGGGATAAGGTTTGGGTGAACGATTCTTCACGTAAAAGTTGAGTAATTTATTTTTCGATAAGCTTTTGGATATTGATGAGAAGTATATGTATATCTTCGATTAAAAGAATTCTTACCGTCTCCATGTATATTATATTAGATATATAAGAAATAGTTAACGTGATGCATCGGCCGATTTCCGGATCGGAGTTCGAGAGATGCGACTTTCGATGCGCGATGGGTGGTTCGAGACGGCCTAGATCGATCGGACGAGGCGGACTAGGTGTTAACGACATGCATCGGCGGATTTTCTGATCGGAGTCCGAAGAAATCAGCTCTAGTAGGCGCGGCGAACGGTCGAAACGGCCTCGATCGATCGGACGAGGCGGACTAGGTGTTAACGACATGCATCGGCGGATTTTCTGATCGGAGTCCGAAG
>NC_059508.1:37121626-37129126 GCF_914767665.1 Harmonia axyridis
ATACCGATGCATGACGTGAACGACTTTTCGGCGCGATTTAAGATACCGATGCATGACGTGAACGACTTTACGGCGCGATTTAAAGCTATACCGATGCATGACGTAAACAAGATCACACCGATGCAGCACGTTAACATTAAAGCCCGCCTAATCCGATCGATGGAGGCCGTCTCGAGTGTCCAACTTGCTCACAAGAGCCGAGAAACAAACCGATGCATCACGTAGACAAGATCGTACCGAATGTTAACACAATCCAAAAGGAAATAATCTTAGATGAATATCGATTCTGATTATTGATTTTTCTTTCGCGATATTGATAGAAGACATCTGAATGAATTTCGAATTAATTCCGAAATCAAAAAAATATTTTCAATAAATTTTTTTTCTAGAGTACCTCGGTCTTTTCTATTTTTTTTCCAAGTTTCGTACGTCAATCAACATACATCCCAGAAAAAATCATCTCTCTAACTATCCTGGTTCAAAAGTTGTATCGGAACTTTTCACGTCGAAAAAGAACATAGGCGAAAAAGGACGTGAACATTATTCCTTATAAAAATCAAACCCGACTATGGATTTTGATTCTGATTGTTGATTATCGCTATTAGAACACATTAGGAGGCAACCAAATCAAATTTGAGAAAATTCCACAATCAGAAAATTTTTTTCGAAAAAAAAAAAAAAATTCGAGAACACCTCGGTCATGGCAAGTTATTTCCCACAATCCATTCCCCAATCAACGTACATCCCAGAAAAAATCATCTCTCTAACTATCCTAGTTCAAAAGTTGTATCGGAACATTTTCACGTCGAAAATATATCTCTAAGTCCAGACCGATGCACCACGTAATCTCGGGCAGACCGATGCACAACGTAAATGACGATCGGGACCGGGGCGATCGGTCGTATCTGACACCGCCGGCTCGGTTCTAACATCGTCAATGAGTCGGGGTTGTAAAAAAGGACGTGAACATTTTTCCTTATAAAAATCAAACCCGACCATGGATTTTGATTCTGATTGTTGATTATCGCTACTAGAACATATAAGGAGGCAACCAAATCAAATTTGAGAAAATTCCACGATCAGAAAATTTTTTTCGAAAAAAAAAAAAAATCGTAATCACCTCGGTCATGGCGAGTTATTTTCCGTATTTCATTCCACAATCAACGTACAACATAGAAGAAATCATCTCTCTAACTATCCTGGTTCAAAAGTTGTATCGGAACATTTCACGTCGTAATATCTCGCCAAGTCCAGACCTCGGCGATAGGTAGTATCTGACACCGTCCGCTCGGGACTGACATCGACTTGGACTCGGGCTGATGATGGGGAGGCGTTTAAGGACGTGAACATTTTTCCTTATAAAAATTAAAGTCGACAATGAATATTGATTCTGATTACTGATTTACGCTTTAAAAACACATTAGAAGGCAACCAAATCGAATTTGAGGAAATTCCACGATCAGAAAATTTTTTTCGAAAAAAAAAAAAATCCGAAAAATATTTTTCGATTCCGATTACTGATTTACTCTTTTAGAACACATTAGGAGGCAACCAAATCAAATTTGAGAAAATTCCACAATCAGAAAATTTTTTTCGAAAAAAAAAAAAATTCGAGGACACCTCGGTCATGGCAAGTTATTTCCCACAATCCATTCCCCGATCCACGTACATCCCAGAAAAAATCATCTCTCTAACTATCCTGGTTCAAAAGTTGTATCGGAACATTTTCACGTCGAAAATATATCTCTAAGTCCAAACCGATGCACCACGTAAACTAGGGCAGACCGATGCACCACGTAATATCGGGCAGACCGATGCAGAACGTAAACTCGATCATACCGATGCTTCACGTAATCTCGATCTTACCGATGCACCACGTAAACAAGGGCAGACCGATGCAGAACGTAAAGTAGATCTTACCGATGCACCACGTAATCTCGATCTTACCGATGCACCACGTAATCTCCATCTTACCGATGCACCACGTGAACTGGATCTTACCGATGCAGAACGTGAATTGGATCTTACCGATGCAGAACGTGAATTGGATCTTACCGATGCACCACGTAAACTCGATCATACCGATGCACCACGTAATCTCGGGCAGACCGATGCACAACGTAAATGACGATCGGGACCGGGGCGATCGGTCGTATCTGACACCGCCGGCTCGGTTCTAACATCGTCAATGAGTCGGGGTTGTAAAAAAGGACGTGAACATTTTTCCTTATAAAAATCAAACCCGACCATGGATTTTGATTCTGATTGTTGATTATCGCTACTAGAACATATAAGGAGGCAACCAAATCAAATTTGAGAAAATTCCACGATCAGAAAATTTTTTTCGAAAAAAAAAAAAAATCGTAATCACCTCGGTCATGGCGAGTTATTTTCCGTATTTCATTCCACAATCAACGTACAACATAGAAGAAATCATCTCTCTAACTATCCTGGTTCAAAAGTTGTATCGGAACATTTCACGTCGTAATATCTCGCCAAGTCCAGACCTCGGCGATAGGTAGTATCTGACACCGTCCGCTCGGGACTGACATCGACTTGGACTCGGGCTGATGATGGGGAGGCGTTTAAGGACGTGAACATTTTTCCTTATAAAAATTAAAGTCGACAATGAATATTGATTCTGATTACTGATTTACGCTTTAAAAACACATTAGAAGGCAACCAAATCGAATTTGAGGAAATTCCACGATCAGAAAATTTTTTTCGAAAAAAAAAAAAATCCGAAAAATATTTTTCGATTCCGATTACTGATTTACTCTTTTAGAACACATTAGGAGGCAACCAAATCAAATTTGAGAAAATTCCAAAATCAGAAAATTTTTTTCGAAAAAAAAAAAAATTCGAGGACACCTCGGTCATGGCAAGTTATTTCCCACAATCCATTCCCCGATCCACGTACATCCCAGAAAAAATCATCTCTCTAACTATCCTGGTTCAAAAGTTGTATCGGAACATTTTCACGTCGAAAATATATCTCTAAGTCCAAACCGATGCACCACGTAAACTAGGGCAGACCGATGCACCACGTAATATCGGGCAGACCGATGCAGAACGTAAACTCGATCATACCGATGCTTCACGTAATCTCGATCTTACCGATGCACCACGTAAACAAGGGCAGACCGATGCAGAACGTAAAGTAGATCTTACCGATGCACCACGTAATCTCGATCTTACCGATGCACCACGTAATCTCCATCTTACCGATGCACCACGTGAACTGGATCTTACCGATGCACCACGTAATCTCAATCTTACCGATGCACCACGTGAACTGGATCTTACCGATGCAGAACGTGAATTGGATCTTACCGATGCACCACGTAAACTCGATCTTACCGATGCACCACGTAATCTCGATCTTACCGATGCACCACGTGAACTGGATCTTACCGATGCAGAACGTGAATTGGATCTTACCGATGCACCACGTAAACTCGATCTTACCGATGCACCACGTAATCTCAATCTTACCGATGCACCACGTGAACTGGATCTTACCGATGCAGAACGTGAATTGGATCTTACCGATGCACCACGTAAACTCGATCTTACCGATGCACCACGTAATCTCAATCTTACCGATGCACCACGTGAACTGGATCTTACCGATGCAGAACGTGAATTGGATCTTACCGATGCACCACGTAAACTCGATCTTACCGATGCACCACGTAATCTCGATCTTACCGATGCACCACGTGAACTGGATCTTACCGATGCAGAACGTGAATTGGATCTTACCGATGCACCACGTAAACTCGATCTTACCGATGCACCACGTAATCTCAATCTTACCGATGCATCACGTAATCTCGATCTTACCGATGCAGAACGTAAACTCGATCATACCGATGCACCACGTTATCTCGGCAGACCGATGCAGAACGTAAAAAAAAAGCTTACAGCACGCGGTGTTCCCAAGCGGTCACCCATCCAAGTACTAACCGCGCCCGACGCTGCTTGGCTTCAGTGTTCTGACGAGAACTGGCAATTTCAGCGTGGTATGGCCGTAAACAACAAATATAGCGATATTTTCTATGATATCTCACTTTTTGGGAGCGGAAAGGACGTGAACGTTTTTCCTTATAAAAAATGAAATAACTTTTGGATATTAATTCTGATTGTTGATTTAAGTTTTAAGAACACATTAGGACATATCTCAATGAAATTTGAGGGATTTCCGAAATCGAAAAATATTTTTCGAAAAAAAAAAAAAATCCCAGAAGACCTCGGTCATCTCAAGTTTATTTCCATATTCTATTACACAATCAACGTACATCACAAAAGGAACCATCTCTCTAACTATCACAGTTAAATTTTTGTATCGGAACATTTCACGTCGGAATATCTCGCTAAGTCCAGACCGGGGAGATCGGTCGCATTTGACACCGTCCGCTCCGGTCTAACATCGTCTTGGAGTCGGGGTAACGATGGAGAGGCGTTTAAGGACGTGAACATTTTTCCTTATAAAAATTAAAGTCGACAATGAATATTGATTCTGATTACTGATTTACTCTTTTAGTACACATTAGAAGGCAACGCAATCAGATTTGAGGAAATTTCAAGATCAGAAAATTTTTTTCGAAAAAAAAAAAAATTCAAGAACACCTGGGTCATGGCAAGTTATTTCCCACAATCCATTCCACAATCAACGTACAACATAGAAGAAATCATCTCTCTAACTATCCTGGTTCAAAAGTTGTATCGGAACATTTCACGTCGAAATACCTCGCCAAGTCCAGACCGGGGCGATAGGTAGTATCTGACACCGTCCGCTCGGGACTGACATCGACTTGGACTCGGGCTAATGATGGGGAGGCGTTTAAGGACGTGAACATTTTTCCTTATAAAAATTAAAGTCGACAATGAATATTGATTCTGATTACTGATTTACGCTTTAAAAACACATTAGAAGGCAACCAAATCAAATTTGAGGAAATTCCAAAATCAGAAAATTTTTTTTCAAAAAAAAAAAAATCCGAAAAATATTTTTCGATTCTGATTACTGATTTACTCTTTTAGAACACATTAGAAGGCAACGAAATCAAATTTGAGTGAAATCCAAAATCAGAAAATATTTTTCGAAAAAAAAAAAAAATTCGAGAACACCTCGGTCATGGCAAGTTATTTTCCACAATCCATTCCCCAATCAACGTACATCCCAGAAAAAATCATCTCTCTAACTATCCTGGTTCAAAAGTTGTATCGGAACATTTTCACGTCGAAAATATATCTCAGAGTCCAGACCGATGCAGAACGTAAACTCGATCATACCGATGCTTCACGTAATCTCGATCTTACCGATGCACAACGTAAACTAGATCACACCGATGCAGAACGTAAACTCGATCATACCGATGCACCACGTAAACTCAGGCAGACCGATGCAGAACGTGAACTCGATCTTACCGATGCACCACGTAATCTCGATCTTACCGATGCACCACGTAAACTCGGGCAGACCGATGCAGAACGTGAACTCGATCTTACCGATGCACCACGTAAACTAGGGCTGACCGATGCATCACGTAAACGACGATCGAGAGGCGCGAAAGGACGTGAACGTTTTTCATTATAAAAATTGAAATAAATGATAAATAATGATTCTGATTGTTGGTTATCATTTTTAATAAGCATTAGGAGGCAACCAAATGAAATTTGAGGAAATTCCGATAATAGAAAATTTTTTCGAAAAAAAAAAAAAATTCATGAAATCCTCGGTCATCGCAAAATATTTACCATATTCTGTTCGATAATCAACGTATATTTAAGAAGGAATCATATCTGTATCTATCTTGGTTCAAATTTTGTATCGGAACATTTTGACCAAAGTCCGAGCTTCGGCCGAAACAGACACCGCTGACCTGGCCTATCGATCGACCGAGAGTCGGGGATAGAGCGTAAGTGTTGTCTGGAGGGGAACCCTGTGCTCTCCTGACATATATAGGGAAGGTGGTCGCGTTGGGCGATGCAGAACGTTTGGATCGGGAATTATATTTTTGGTTCAGCTATTGGAATATGGTTTATTGTTGGTATATATTGGCGAAATAACGTTCTTACTGACTGGGGATATTCATAAAAATGAGTCCGGAGATTTTCAGATCGAAGTCCGAGTGATCCGACTTGGAAGGCGTGTTGGGTGGGTCGAGATGGCTTAGATAGATCAGACGAGGCGGGCTAAGTGTTGACGTCATGCATCGGTCCATTTTCAGATTGAGTCCGAGTAATCCGACTTTGAAAGAGTGTTGGGTGCGTCGAGACTGTTTAGATAGATCGGACGAGGCGGACTAGGTGTTAACGACATGCATCGGTATATTTTCTGATCGGAGTCCGAAGAAATCGGCCCTAGTAGGCGCAGCGGACGGTCGAGACGGCCTCGGTGGGTCGGATCGATCGGGAAAAGTTTGCTAAATCGTGTCTGGAGGGGAACCTTGGGTTCTCCTGACATATATAGGGGATAAGGTTTGGGTGAACGATTCTTCACGTAAAAGTTGAGTAATTTATTTTTCGATAAGCTTTTGGATATTGATGAGAAGTATATGTATATCTTCGATTAAAAGAATTCTTACCGTCTCCATGTATATTATATTAGATATATAAGAAATAGTTAACGTGATGCATCGGCCGATTTCCGGATCGGAGTTCGAGAGATGCGACTTTCGATGCGCGATGGGTGGTTCGAGACGGCCTAGATCGATCGGACGAGGCGGACTAGGTGTTAACGACATGCATCGGCGGATTTTCTGATCGGAGTCCGAAGAAATCAGCTCTAGTAGGCGCGGCGAACGGTCGAAACGGCCTCGATCGATCGGACGAGGCGGACTAGGTGTTAACGACATGCATCGGCGGATTTTCTGATCGGAGTCCGAAGAAATCAGCTCTAGTAGGCGCGGCGAACGGTCGAAACGGCCTCGGTGGGTCGGATCGATCGGGAAAAGTTTGCTAAATCGTGTCTGGAGGGGAATCCGGGGTTCTCCTGACATATATAGAAGGGGTGGAGAATGGGTCCTGTCCTAGACTGTTTGGAGTTCTTTTTAGGATGATATTCAGTTGGTAAGTGGTAGACCCGAATCCGACCTCGGCGTTTGGGTACTGGCAAGGTGTGTTGGTTTCGGCTTTCGCATCTTGGGTCGCTTTCGTCAACCTCATGCAGCGAGGTCGCGGTCCGCTTCGTCTCTTTGTAGTCGAATGGCCTTTAAGCGACCAACCTTAAAATCGTGATCCTCTGCCCGTTGCGGGTTATGTTCACAAAAAATTTGCAACCACTCAATTCGTTCCGAGCGACAAATATTGTTGAATCTCGAATCACCGTGTCGTTATATTCACATGTATAGCGAAGGGTCGAGATGGAATGTGTATAAGAAATTAGTTGATAGCCGGGGGTTCGTATTATATATGGACGCCTTGGCGAGGGATTGTTTCTAGAAACTTTCTCATTTTTGATCGGTGTTTTGTCCGAGATGATGATGATGTATA
>NC_059508.1:37131626-37134126 GCF_914767665.1 Harmonia axyridis
GAAGTTTCGTGATGTTTACGAGATGAGGAGCCGGCCGCCTATGTCGGCGTTTGTGGTTGGGCGAAGTTCCTTGACGGAACGAGGAGCCGGCTGCTTATGCTGACGTTCGTGGTTGGGCGAAGTCTTGTGATATCCTCGAAACGAGGAGCCGGCCGCACGTGTGTGCAGCCTTCGTTGTAGGTCCATGTTTAGAGATGCTCACGAAATGAGGAGCCGGCCGCTTATGTCGGCGTTTGTGGTTGGGCGAAGTTCCTTGATGGAACGAGGAGCCGGCTGCTTATGCTGACGTTCGTAGTTGGGCGAAGTCTCGTGATGTGCTCGGAATAAGGATTCGAAGCGCTTGGATTGCCGCGTTCGTGGCTGGGCGAAGTTTCGTGTTTGGCACGGAACGAGGAGCCGGCTGCAGGTTTTAAAGATTCTCGCCCGAAATCGATCAGTCGTTACCGTTGTCTACGGACTTCGGTAGGACGATCTATTCCAGGGACGAAGACGTCGACGTTGTGCGACGCCCGTTACATTAGCGTTTTTATGCTCTTTCGGGATTGTCTGCGACGTTTGTCTCCGTCCGAATTTTTTACGATAATTGTCACTAGATTAGTACGCAAACTAGTTGAACCGAAGATTTTGCGCCGATCGACTGACGTATTGACCCTTCAGTGGGTCGTCTCAGTCATTGGAATGTCATTCTCGAGGAGGTTCGCAGTTGGCGTCTCGTATTTCGAGGGAAAGTCCATTGCGACTAGTACCGAGAAATCGAACATAAAAGATTACCCTGAACGGTGGATCACTTGGCTCGTGGGTCGATGAAGAACGCAGCTAATTGCGCGTCAACATGCGAACTGCAGGACACATGAACATCGACATTTCGAACGCACATTGCGGTCCTCGGACACTGTCCTCGGACCACTCCTGACTGAGGGTCGGTTCCATTACAAAGACTGCCCGGCCAGACGTTATGGCTTGACGAAGTGACGACGTAAAGGTCGTCTAACGTTGATCCTGTACCGAAGGTCATTTGGGCGAGTTGGACGGTTTGCCGCGTGACGATCAACGTTCTGTCGTTTCGACGCCTCGTGTGTTGGAATGATGAGGAGTTGTTTTCGTAACGCGCCGTCTTGAATTGCGAAAGCATATATTGTGGTGTCGTGGTATTGCTCGATCTGCGCCCATGACTGTAGACATGCGATCGTCGTGTCCGAGAAATCTGAACGACGTCCGATCGCTTTAATGTGCCAGTTGTCGCGCGTTGCGGATGAGCTTTCATGAGCGCACCCCCGAAACACCGAAGCACTTTGCTTGGATTCGCATGATCCGCCATACGGAGCAGGAGATAATAGACGCCTTTGAGTAGGCTAACTCCCTCGCGTAAGGTACGTGATTTTATGAGCCGCCAAAGGTTAGTTTCGGAACGTTTCGATGATTTGAACATACGACCTCAGGACAGGTGAGACTACCCGCTGAATTTAAGCATATTATTAAGCGGAGGAAAAGAAACTAACTAGGATTCCCTTAGTAGCGGCGAGCGAACAGGGATTAGCCCAGCACTGAATCCCGCGATCGTAACCGGTCGCCGGGAGATGTGGTGTTTGGAAGGATCCATTATCTGGCGAGTTCGCGGCGCGTTCAAGTCCATCTTGAATGGGGCCATCGCCCATAGAGGGTGCCAGGCCCGTAGCGACCGCTGCGGCTTGCTAGAGGATCTCTTCTTAGAGTCGGGTTGCTTGAGAGTGCAGCCCTAAGTGGGTGGTAAACTCCATCTAAGGCTAAATATAACCACGAGACCGATAGCGAACAAGTACCGTGAGGGAAAGTTGAAAAGAACTTTGAAGAGAGAGTTCAAGAGTACGTGAAACCGTTCAGGGGTAAACCTGAGAAACCCGAAAGGTCGAATGGGGAGATTCATTCGCGCCTGTTGTTGGGATTTACTGACTGTGGAAACGGCGACGTTCGCGTTGGCTGTTCCCTTCGGTTCATCTCCGGCTTCGGACGCGTGCACTTCTCCCCTAGTAGGTCGTCGCGATCCGTTGGGTGCTGTTCTACGGTCTCGAGTGTAGCCCGTGAGCTCGGATTTTCCGATGTTTACGGACACTGGGTTTCCGAACAGCTCGCTCGACGGTTTACTGATGGCGGGAGGCCGCGACTTAGTTCGCGTCCGGCCCGTGGCAAGTATGTGAATTGTGATGGCGATCGGACCTAGTGCCGATTCCGTCCGTTTGCGACTGTTCGCCGCGGTGTTCTTGGACAGACCTCTTGAAACGCCGATCAGCGACGCTATTGCTTTGGGTACTTTCAGGACCCGTCTTGAAACACGGACCAAGGAGTCTAGCGTGTGCGCGAGTCATTGGGAATCACTAAACCTAAAGGCGCAATGAAAGTAACGGTTCACTTTATGTGAACTAAGGGAAGATGGTCGGTCTCCATGACTGACCCGCATTCCCGGGGCGCCTCATTCTCATTGCGAGAGGAGGCGCACCAAGAGCGTACACGCTGGGACCCGAAA
>NC_059508.1:37139126-37144282 GCF_914767665.1 Harmonia axyridis
AACACATTAGGAGGCAACCAAATCAAATTTGAGAAAATTCCACAATCAGAAAATTTTTTTCGAAAAAAAAAAAAAAATTCGAGAACACCTCGGTCATGGCAAGTTATTTCCCACAATCCATTCCCCAATCAACGTACATCCCAGAAAAAATCATCTCTCTAACTATCCTAGTTCAAAAGTTGTATCGGAACATTTTCACGTCGAAAATATATCTCTAAGTCCAGACCGATGCACCACGTAATCTCGGGCAGACCGATGCACAACGTAAATGACGATCGGGACCGGGGCGATCGGTCGTATCTGACACCGCCGGCTCGGTTCTAACATCGTCAATGAGTCGGGGTTGTAAAAAAGGACGTGAACATTTTTCCTTATAAAAATCAAACCCGACCATGGATTTTGATTCTGATTGTTGATTATCGCTACTAGAACATATAAGGAGGCAACCAAATCAAATTTGAGAAAATTCCACGATCAGAAAATTTTTTTCGAAAAAAAAAAAAAATCGTAATCACCTCGGTCATGGCGAGTTATTTTCCGTATTTCATTCCACAATCAACGTACAACATAGAAGAAATCATCTCTCTAACTATCCTGGTTCAAAAGTTGTATCGGAACATTTCACGTCGTAATATCTCGCCAAGTCCAGACCTCGGCGATAGGTAGTATCTGACACCGTCCGCTCGGGACTGACATCGACTTGGACTCGGGCTGATGATGGGGAGGCGTTTAAGGACGTGAACATTTTTCCTTATAAAAATTAAAGTCGACAATGAATATTGATTCTGATTACTGATTTACGCTTTAAAAACACATTAGAAGGCAACCAAATCGAATTTGAGGAAATTCCACGATCAGAAAATTTTTTTCGAAAAAAAAAAAAATCCGAAAAATATTTTTCGATTCCGATTACTGATTTACTCTTTTAGAACACATTAGGAGGCAACCAAATCAAATTTGAGAAAATTCCACAATCAGAAAATTTTTTTCGAAAAAAAAAAAAATTCGAGGACACCTCGGTCATGGCAAGTTATTTCCCACAATCCATTCCCCGATCCACGTACATCCCAGAAAAAATCATCTCTCTAACTATCCTGGTTCAAAAGTTGTATCGGAACATTTTCACGTCGAAAATATATCTCTAAGTCCAAACCGATGCACCACGTAAACTAGGGCAGACCGATGCACCACGTAATATCGGGCAGACCGATGCAGAACGTAAACTCGATCATACCGATGCTTCACGTAATCTCGATCTTACCGATGCACCACGTAAACAAGGGCAGACCGATGCAGAACGTAAAGTAGATCTTACCGATGCACCACGTAATCTCGATCTTACCGATGCACCACGTAATCTCCATCTTACCGATGCACCACGTGAACTGGATCTTACCGATGCAGAACGTGAATTGGATCTTACCGATGCAGAACGTGAATTGGATCTTACCGATGCACCACGTAAACTCGATCATACCGATGCACCACGTAATCTCGGGCAGACCGATGCACAACGTAAATGACGATCGGGACCGGGGCGATCGGTCGTATCTGACACCGCCGGCTCGGTTCTAACATCGTCAATGAGTCGGGGTTGTAAAAAAGGACGTGAACATTTTTCCTTATAAAAATCAAACCCGACCATGGATTTTGATTCTGATTGTTGATTATCGCTACTAGAACATATAAGGAGGCAACCAAATCAAATTTGAGAAAATTCCACGATCAGAAAATTTTTTTCGAAAAAAAAAAAAAATCGTAATCACCTCGGTCATGGCGAGTTATTTTCCGTATTTCATTCCACAATCAACGTACAACATAGAAGAAATCATCTCTCTAACTATCCTGGTTCAAAAGTTGTATCGGAACATTTCACGTCGTAATATCTCGCCAAGTCCAGACCTCGGCGATAGGTAGTATCTGACACCGTCCGCTCGGGACTGACATCGACTTGGACTCGGGCTGATGATGGGGAGGCGTTTAAGGACGTGAACATTTTTCCTTATAAAAATTAAAGTCGACAATGAATATTGATTCTGATTACTGATTTACGCTTTAAAAACACATTAGAAGGCAACCAAATCGAATTTGAGGAAATTCCACGATCAGAAAATTTTTTTCGAAAAAAAAAAAAATCCGAAAAATATTTTTCGATTCCGATTACTGATTTACTCTTTTAGAACACATTAGGAGGCAACCAAATCAAATTTGAGAAAATTCCACAATCAGAAAATTTTTTTCGAAAAAAAAAAAAATTCGAGGACACCTCGGTCATGGCAAGTTATTTCCCACAATCCATTCCCCGATCCACGTACATCCCAGAAAAAATCATCTCTCTAACTATCCTGGTTCAAAAGTTGTATCGGAACATTTTCACGTCGAAAATATATCTCTAAGTCCAAACCGATGCACCACGTAAACTAGGGCAGACCGATGCACCACGTAATATCGGGCAGACCGATGCAGAACGTAAACTCGATCATACCGATGCTTCACGTAATCTCGATCTTACCGATGCACCACGTAAACAAGGGCAGACCGATGCAGAACGTAAAGTAGATCTTACCGATGCACCACGTAATCTCGATCTTACCGATGCACCACGTAATCTCCATCT
Source organism: Harmonia axyridis (assembly GCF_914767665.1). NCBI lineage: Eukaryota > Metazoa > Arthropoda > Insecta > Coleoptera > Coccinellidae > Harmonia > Harmonia axyridis. Next base: position 37,141,744 of record NC_059508.1, read on the forward strand.
TACCGATGCACCACGTGAACTGGATCTTACCGATGCAGAACGTGAATTGGATCTTACCGATGCAGAACGTGAATTGGATCTTACCGATGCACCACGTAAACTCGATCATACCGATGCACCACGTAATCTCGGGCAGACCGATGCACAACGTAAATGACGATCGGGACCGGGGCGATCGGTCGTATCTGACACCGCCGGCTCGGTTCTAACATCGTCAATGAGTCGGGGTTGTAAAAAAGGACGTGAACATTTTTCCTTATAAAAATCAAACCCGACCATGGATTTTGATTCTGATTGTTGATTATCGCTACTAGAACATATAAGGAGGCAACCAAATCAAATTTGAGAAAATTCCACGATCAGAAAATTTTTTTCGAAAAAAAAAAAAAATCGTAATCACCTCGGTCATGGCGAGTTATTTTCCGTATTTCATTCCACAATCAACGTACAACATAGAAGAAATCATCTCTCTAACTATCCTGGTTCAAAAGTTGTATCGGAACATTTCACGTCGTAATATCTCGCCAAGTCCAGACCTCGGCGATAGGTAGTATCTGACACCGTCCGCTCGGGACTGACATCGACTTGGACTCGGGCTGATGATGGGGAGGCGTTTAAGGACGTGAACATTTTTCCTTATAAAAATTAAAGTCGACAATGAATATTGATTCTGATTACTGATTTACGCTTTAAAAACACATTAGAAGGCAACCAAATCGAATTTGAGGAAATTCCACGATCAGAAAATTTTTTTCGAAAAAAAAAAAAATCCGAAAAATATTTTTCGATTCCGATTACTGATTTACTCTTTTAGAACACATTAGGAGGCAACCAAATCAAATTTGAGAAAATTCCACAATCAGAAAATTTTTTTCGAAAAAAAAAAAAATTCGAGGACACCTCGGTCATGGCAAGTTATTTCCCACAATCCATTCCCCGATCCACGTACATCCCAGAAAAAATCATCTCTCTAACTATCCTGGTTCAAAAGTTGTATCGGAACATTTTCACGTCGAAAATATATCTCTAAGTCCAAACCGATGCACCACGTAAACTAGGGCAGACCGATGCACCACGTAATATCGGGCAGACCGATGCAGAACGTAAACTCGATCATACCGATGCTTCACGTAATCTCGATCTTACCGATGCACCACGTAAACAAGGGCAGACCGATGCAGAACGTAAAGTAGATCTTACCGATGCACCACGTAATCTCGATCTTACCGATGCACCACGTAATCTCCATCTTACCGATGCACCACGTGAACTGGATCTTACCGATGCAGAACGTGAATTGGATCTTACCGATGCAGAACGTGAATTGGATCTTACCGATGCACCACGTAAACTCGATCATACCGATGCACCACGTAATCTCGGGCAGACCGATGCACAACGTAAATGACGATCGGGACCGGGGCGATCGGTCGTATCTGACACCGCCGGCTCGGTTCTAACATCGTCAATGAGTCGGGGTTGTAAAAAAGGACGTGAACATTTTTCCTTATAAAAATCAAACCCGACCATGGATTTTGATTCTGATTGTTGATTATCGCTACTAGAACATATAAGGAGGCAACCAAATCAAATTTGAGAAAATTCCACGATCAGAAAATTTTTTTCGAAAAAAAAAAAAAAATCGTAATCACCTCGGTCATGGCGAGTTATTTTCCGTATTTCATTCCACAATCAACGTACAACATAGAAGAAATCATCTCTCTAACTATCCTGGTTCAAAAGTTGTATCGGAACATTTCACGTCGTAATATCTCGCCAAGTCCAGACCTCGGCGATAGGTAGTATCTGACACCGTCCGCTCGGGACTGACATCGACTTGGACTCGGGCTGATGATGGGGAGGCGTTTAAGGACGTGAACATTTTTCCTTATAAAAATTAAAGTCGACAATGAATATTGATTCTGATTACTGATTTACGCTTTAAAAACACATTAGAAGGCAACCAAATCGAATTTGAGGAAATTCCACGATCAGAAAATTTTTTTCGAAAAAAAAAAAAATCCGAAAAATATTTTTCGATTCCGATTACTGATTTACTCTTTTAGAACACATTAGGAGGCAACCAAATCAAATTTGAGAAAATTCCACAATCAGAAAATTTTTTTCGAAAAAAAAAAAATTCGAGGACACCTCGGTCATGGCAAGTTATTTCCCACAATCCATTCCCCGATCCACGTACATCCCAGAAAAAATCATCTCTCTAACTATCCTGGTTCAAAAGTTGTATCGGAACATTTTCACGTCGAAAATATATCTCTAAGTCCAAACCGATGCACCACGTAAACTAGGGCAGACCGATGCACCACGTAATATCGGGCAGACCGATGCAGAACGTAAACTCGATCATACCGATGCTTCACGTAATCTCGATCTTACCGATGCACCACGTAAACAAGGGCAGACCGATGCAGAACGTAAAGTAGATCTTACCGATGCACCACGTAATCTCGATCTTACCGATGCACCACGTAATCTCCATCTTACCGATGCACCACGTGAACTGGATCTTACCGATGCA
>NC_059508.1:37144482-37146982 GCF_914767665.1 Harmonia axyridis
ACTCGATCATACCGATGCTTCACGTAATCTCGATCTTACCGATGCACCACGTAAACAAGGGCAGACCGATGCAGAACGTAAAGTAGATCTTACCGATGCACCACGTAATCTCGATCTTACCGATGCACCACGTAATCTCCATCTTACCGATGCACCACGTGAACTGGATCTTACCGATGCAGAACGTGAATTGGATCTTACCGATGCACCACGTAAACTCGATCTTACCGATGCACCACGTAATCTCAATCTTACCGATGCACCACGTGAACTGGATCTTACCGATGCAGCACGTGAATTGGATCTTACCGATGCACCACGTAAACTCGATCTTACCGATGCACCACGTAATCTCAATCTTACCGATGCACCACGTGAACTGGATCTTACCGATGCAGAACGTGAATTGGATCTTACCGATGCACCACGTAAACTCGATCTTACCGATGCACCACGTAATCTCAATCTCACCGATGCACCACGTGAACTGGATCTTACCGATGCAGAACGTGAATTGGATCTTACCGATGCACCACGTAAACTCGATCTTACCGATGCACCACGTAATCTCGATCTTACCGATGCACCACGTAATCTCAATCTTACCGATGCATCACGTAATCTCGATCTTACCGATGCAGAACGTAAACTCGATCATACCGATGCACCACGTTATCTCGGCAGACCGATGCAGAACGTAAAAAAAAAGCTTACAGCACGCGGTGTTCCCAAGCGGTCACCCATCCAAGTACTAACCGCGCCCGACGCTGCTTGGCTTCAGTGTTCTGACGAGAACTGGCAATTTCAGCGTGGTATGGCCGTAAACAACATATATTGCGATATTTTCTATGATATCTCACTTTTTGGGAGCGGAAAGGACGTGAACGTTTTTCCTCATAAAAAATGAAATAACTTTTGGATATTAATTCTGATTGTTGATTTAAGCTTTAAGAACACATTAGGACATATCTCAATGAAATTTGAGGGATTTCCGAAATCGAAAAATATTTTTCGAAAAAAAAAAAAAATCCCAGAAGACCTCGGTCATCTCAAGTTTATTTCCATATTCTATTACACAATCAACGTACATCACAAAAGGAACCATCTCTCTAACTATCACAGTTAAATTTTTGTATCGGAACATTTCACGTCGGAATATCTCGCTAAGTCCAGACCGGGGAGATCGGTCGCATCTGACACCGTCCGCTCCGGTCTAACATCGTCTTGGAGTCGGGGTAACGATGGAGAGGCGTTTAAGGACGTGAACATTTTTCCTTATAAAAATTAAAGTCGACAATGAATATTGATTCTGATTACTGATTTACTCTTTTAGAACACATTAGAAGGCAACGCAATCAGATTTGAGGAAATTTCAAGATCAGAAAATTTTTTTCGAAAAAAAAAAAAATTCAAGAACACCTGGGTCATGGCAAGTTATTTCCCACAATCCATTCCACAATCAACGTACAACATAGAAGAAATCATCTCTCTAACTATCCTGGTTCAAAAGTTGTATCGGAACATTTCACGTCGAAATACCTCGCCAAGTCCAGACCGGGGCGATAGGTAGTATCTGACACCGTCCGCTCGGGACTGACATCGACTTGGACTCGGGCTAATGATGGGGAGGCGTTTAAGGACGTGAACATTTTTCCTTATAAAAATTAAAGTCGACAATGAATATTGATTCTGATTACTGATTTACGCTTTAAAAACACATTAGAAGGCAACCAAATCAAATTTGAGGAAATTCCAAAATCAGAAAATTTTTTTTCAAAAAAAAAAAAATCCGAAAAATATTTTTCGATTCTGATTACTGATTTACTCTTTTAGAACACATTAGAAGGCAACGAAATCAAATTTGAGTAAAATCCAAAATCAGAAAATATTTTTCGAAAAAAAAAAAAAATTCGAGAACACCTCGGTCATGGCAAGTTATTTTCCACAATCCATTCCCCAATCAACGTACATCCCAGAAAAAATCATCTCTCTAACTATCCTGGTTCAAAAGTTGTATCGGAACATTTTCACGTCGAAAATATATCTCTAAGTCCAGACCGATGCAGAACGTAAACTCGATCATACCGATGCTTCACGTAATCTCGATCTTACCGATGCACAACGTAAACTAGATCACACCGATGCAGAACGTAAACTCGATCTCACCGATGCACCACGTGAACTGGATCTTACCGATGCAGAACGTGAATTGGATCTTACCGATGCACCACGTAAACTCGATCTTACCGATGCACCACGTAATCTCGATCTTACCGATGCACCACGTGAACTGGATCTTACCGATGCAGAACGTGAACTCGATCTTACCGATGCACCACGTAAACTAGGGCTGACCGATGCATCACGTAAACGACGATCGAGAGGCGCGAAAGGACGTGAACGTTTTTCATTATAAAAATTGAAATAAATGATAAATAATGATTCTGATTGTTGATTATCGTTTTTAATATGCATTAGTAGGCAACCAAATGAAATTTGA
>NC_059508.1:37159482-37171982 GCF_914767665.1 Harmonia axyridis
ATTTTTCTTTCGCGATATTGATAGAAGACATCTGAATGAATTTCGAATTAATTCCGAAATCAAAAAAATATTTTCAATAAATTTTTTTTTCTAGAGTACCTCGGTCTTTTCTATTTTTTTCCAAGTTTCGTACGTCAATCAACATACATCCCAGAAAAAATCATCTCTCTAACTATCCTGGTTCAAAAGTTGTATCGGAACATTTCACGTCGAAAAAGAACATAGGCGAAAAAGGACGTGAACATTATTCCTTATAAAAACCAAACCCGACCATGGATTTTGATTCTGATTGTTGATTATCGCTATTAGAACACATTAGGAGGCAACCAAATCAAATTTGAGAAAATTCCACGATCAGAAAATTTTTTTCGAAAAAAAAAAAAAAATTCGAGGACACCTCGGTCATGGCAAGTTATTTTCCACAATCCATTCCCCAATCGACGTACATCACAGAAAAAATCATCTCTCTAACTATCCTGGTTCAAAAGTTGTATCGGAACATTTTCACGTCGAAAATATATCTCTAAGTCCAGACCGATGCACCACGTAATCTCGGGCAGACCGATGCACAACGTAAATGACGATCGGGACCGGGGCGATCGGTCGTATCTGACACCGCCGGCTCGGTTCTAACATCGTCAATGAGTCGGGGTTGAAAAAAAGGACGTGAACATTTTTCCTTATAAAAATCAAACCCGATCATGGATTTTGATTCTGATTGTTGATTATCGCTATTAGAACATATAAGGAGGCAACCAAATCAAATTTGAGAAAATTCCACGATCAGAAAATTTTTTTCGAAAAAAAAAAAAAATCGTAATCACCTCGGTCATGGCGAGTTATTTTCCGTATTTCATTCCACAATCAACGTACAACATAGAAGAAATCATCTCTCTAACTATCCTGGTTCAAAAGTTGTATCGGAACATTTCACGTCGTAATATCTCGCCAAGTCCAGACCTCGGCGATAGGTAGTATCTGACACCGTCCGCTCGGGACTGACATCGACTTGGACTCGGGCTGATGATGGGGAGGCGTTTAAGGACGTGAACATTTTTCCTTATAAAAATTAAAGTCGACAATGAATATTGATTCTGATTACTGATTTACGCTTTAAAAACACATTAGAAGGCAACCAAATCGAATTTGAGGAAATTCCACGATCAGAAAATTTTTTTCGAAAAAAAAAAAAATCCGAAAAATATTTTTCGATTCCTATTACTGATTTACTCTTTTAGAACACATTAGGAGGCAACCAAATCAAATTTGAGAAAATTCCACAATCAGAAAATTTTTTTCGAAAAAAAAAAAAATTCGAGGACACCTCGGTCATGGCAAGTTATTTTCCACAATCCATTCCCCAATCGACGTACATCACAGAAAAAATCATCTCTCTAACTATCCTGGTTCAAAAGTTGTATCGGAACATTTTCACGTCGAAAATATATCTCTAAGTCCAGACCGATGCACAACGTAAACTAGGGCTGAACCGATGCACCACGTAATATCGGGCAGACCGATGCAGAACGTAAACTCGATCATACCGATGCTTCACGTAATCTCGATCTTACCGATGCACCACGTAAACAAGGGCAGACCGATGCAGAACGTAAAGTAGATCTTACCGATGCACCCCGTAATCTCGATCTTACCGATGCACCACGTAATCTCCATCTTACCGATGCACCACGTGAACTGGATCTTACCGATGCAGAACGTGAATTGGATCTTACCGATGCACCACGTAAACTCGATCATACCGATGCACCACGTAATCTCGGGCAGACCGATGCACAACGTGAATGACGATCGGGACCGGGGCGATCGGTCGTATCTGACACCGCCGGCTCGGTTCTAACATCGTCAATGAGTCGGGGTTGAAAAAAAGGACGTGAACATTTTTCCTTATAAAAATCAAACCCGATCATGGATTTTGATTCTGATTGTTGATTATCGCTATTAGAACATATAAGGAGGCAACCAAATCAAATTTGAGAAAATTCCACGATCAGAAAATTTTTTTCGAAAAAAAAAAAAAAATCGTAATCACCTCGGTCATGGCGAGTTATTTTCCGTATTTCATTCCACAATCAACGTACAACATAGAAGAAATCATCTCTCTAACTATCCTGGTTCAAAAGTTGTATCGGAACATTTCACGTCGTAATATCTCGCCAAGTCCAGACCTCGGCGATAGGTAGTATCTGACACCGTCCGCTCGGGACTGACATCGACTTGGACTCGGGCTGATGATGGGGAGGCGTTTAAGGACGTGAACATTTTTCCTTATAAAAATTAAAGTCGACAATGAATATTGATTCTGATTACTGATTTACGCTTTAAAAACACATTAGAAGGCAACCAAATCGAATTTGAGGAAATTCCACGATCAGAAAATTTTTTTCGAAAAAAAAAAAAATCCGAAAAATATTTTTCGATTCCTATTACTGATTTACTCTTTTAGAACACATTAGGAGGCAACCAAATCAAATTTGAGAAAATTCCACAATCAGAAAATTTTTTTCGAAAAAAAAAAAAATTCGAGGACACCTCGGTCATGGCAAGTTATTTTCCACAATCCATTCCCCAATCGACGTACATCACAGAAAAAATCATCTCTCTAACTATCCTGGTTCAAAAGTTGTATCGGAACATTTTCACGTCGAAAATATATCTCTAAGTCCAGACCGATGCACAACGTAAACTAGGGCTGAACCGATGCACCACGTAATATCGGGCAGACCGATGCAGAACGTAAACTCGATCATACCGATGCTTCACGTAATCTCGATCTTACCGATGCACCACGTAAACAAGGGCAGACCGATGCAGAACGTAAAGTAGATCTTACCGATGCACCACGTAATCTCGATCTTACCGATGCACCACGTAATCTCCATCTTACCGATGCACCACGTGAACTGGATCTTACCGATGCAGAACGTGAATTGGATCTTACCGATGCACCACGTAAACTCGATCTTACCGATGCACCACGTAATCTCAATCTTACCGATGCACCACGTGAACTGGATCTTACCGATGCAGAACGTGAATTGGATCTTACCGATGCACCACGTAAACTCGATCTTACCGATGCACCACGTAATCTCAATCTTACCGATGCACCACGTGAACTGGATCTTACCGATGCAGAACGTGAATTATGGATTTTGATTCTGATTGTTGATTATCGCTACTAGAACATATAAGGAGGCAACCAAATCAAATTTGAGAAAATTCCACGATCAGAAAATTTTTTTCGAAAAAAAAAAAAAATCGTAATCACCTCGGTCATGGCGAGTTATTTTCCGTATTTCATTCCACAATCAACGTACAACATAGAAGAAATCATCTCTCTAACTATCCTGGTTCAAAAGTTGTATCGGAACATTTCACGTCGTAATATCTCGCCAAGTCCAGACCTCGGCGATAGGTAGTATCTGACACCGTCCGCTCGGGACTGACATCGACTTGGACTCGGGCTGATGATGGGGAGGCGTTTAAGGACGTGAACATTTTTCCTTATAAAAATTAAAGTCGACAATGAATATTGATTCTGATTACTGATTTACGCTTTAAAAACACATTAGAAGGCAACCAAATCGAATTTGAGGAAATTCCACGATCAGAAAATTTTTTTCGAAAAAAAAAAAAATCCGAAAAATATTTTTCGATTCCGATTACTGATTTACTCTTTTAGAACACATTAGGAGGCAACCAAATCAAATTTGAGAAAATTCCACAATCAGAAAATTTTTTTCGAAAAAAAAAAAAATTCGAGGACACCTCGGTCATGGCAAGTTATTTCCCACAATCCATTCCCCGATCCACGTACATCCCAGAAAAAATCATCTCTCTAACTATCCTGGTTCAAAAGTTGTATCGGAACATTTTCACGTCGAAAATATATCTCTAAGTCCAAACCGATGCACCACGTAAACTAGGGCAGACCGATGCACCACGTAATATCGGGCAGACCGATGCAGAACGTAAACTCGATCATACCGATGCTTCACGTAATCTCGATCTTACCGATGCACCACGTAAACAAGGGCAGACCGATGCAGAACGTAAAGTAGATCTTACCGATGCACCACGTAATCTCGATCTTACCGATGCACCACGTAATCTCCATCTTACCGATGCACCACGTAAACTGGATCTTACCGATGCACCACGTAATCTCAATCTTACCGATGCACCACGTGAACTGGATCTTACCGATGCAGAACGTGAATTGGATCTTACCGATGCACCACGTAAACTCGATCTTACCGATGCACCACGTAATCTCGATCTTACCGATGCACCACGTGAACTGGATCTTACCGATGCAGAACGTGAATTGGATCTTACCGATGCACCACGTAAACTCGATCTTACCGATGCACCACGTAATCTCAATCTTACCGATGCACCACGTGAACTGGATCTTACCGATGCAGAACGTGAATTGGATCTTACCGATGCACCACGTAAACTCGATCTTACCGATGCACCACGTAATCTCAATCTTACCGATGCACCACGTGAACTGGATCTTACCGATGCAGAACGTGAATTGGATCTTACCGATGCACCACGTAAACTCGATCTTACCGATGCACCACGTAATCTCGATCTTACCGATGCACCACGTGAACTGGATCTTACCGATGCAGAACGTGAATTGGATCTTACCGATGCACCACGTAAACTCGATCTTACCGATGCACCACGTAATCTCAATCTTACCGATGCATCACGTAATCTCGATCTTACCGATGCAGAACGTAAACTCGATCATACCGATGCACCACGTTATCTCGGCAGACCGATGCAGAACGTAAAAAAAAAGCTTACAGCACGCGGTGTTCCCAAGCGGTCACCCATCCAAGTACTAACCGCGCCCGACGCTGCTTGGCTTCAGTGTTCAATTCAATTCAATTCAATTCAAACATGTATATTTGGTGTTAAGAAATACATTATAAGTTGGTATATGAACTTATTTATAATACATTGGGGGGCTATAAAGCTTCTACTTAGTACAAGTATATACATTTAATTATGATAATAAAAAATGATTGAATATCTTAAAATAATTGGGGATAAGGGGGATTTTTATTTAATATCGTTTATTTATTTATATGTTCTCATTAGGAATTATTCAGGAAAATTAAAAATAAAAACCTGATTGAAATAATTTGGGGTAGGAAGTGGGGAGGTAGGGGGATATATACATATATTTACACATATTTACAGTTATTTACAATTGGAAGTTTAGTTCCGTTATGCTAATCGGCGAGATACGAATCGGTTAGGTCGCCATTTGCTGGATGTGGCCAGTCCCTTTCGTCGTAAGTCCGCTCGTGCCACTATTGGGTCGAAACCCGGGGGCCGATTGGTCATTACGATTACGGGGCGATGGACACACCTTTTGCAATGGCGGTTCTAGCGTTCATCGAATCTCGTCGATAAGACACCATTTTCAAAATGTCGTTGAGTGACAATACCAGCTTTAGCGGGTGGCGTTTCTATGGGGATTGGCTTGGGGTTTTAGGAATGTAGGAAGGTGTTGGTAAGGGAGGGAATGGGGAAGTCGGGAGTTTGTTGCGTGGATTCGCGATTTCGTTATATTTTTTGTCAGTCTGTTTGAGTTGCACTGGAATTGGTAGAAGTCATTGGAGATTTTGTTTATGTATTCTCGTATTGTCGGTATGTTTGCTTGTTCGTGTAGGTCTGAGATTCTTGTAAAGTACGGCTTGTTTAGAGCCAGTCTTAGTGCTTTGTTCTGCAAGCTTTGTATCGATCTCAAAGGGTAGGGTCTCAGGTGGCAGAAGGCCGGCGCGGCGTAAGTGATGATCGATCTTATGTATGAGGTGTATAAAAGAATTTTGTTATCTGAATTTAAATGACTTTTTTTGCACAATAGAGGATATAGCTTCTTTTTTGTTGCATAACCTTTGGCGACTTGATTTTTGATGTGTCGGTGAAAGTTAAGTCTTTCATCTAGTTCAACTCCTAGGTATTTGATACTGTTTTTGGGTTGAACTTCGATGTCACCTATTTTTAATTTATTTTGGATAATTTTATTATTTTTCCTTCTGCTAAACACGATTTGTTCGGTTTTCGCTTCGTTCAGTTTGATTTTCCATCTGTCAAAATATTTATGAAGAATTTTGAGATGGGTTTTAAGCTCGTTGTTAGCGTCTTCAGCGCAGTTTGAATGAGCATATATTGCTGTATCATCTGCGAAGAGTGCTAGGTTTGTATTTTTGTGCATTGGGATATCTTGGACATAGATATTAAATAATCTAGGTCCGAGGACAGAGCCCTGTACAATGCCCGCAGTAATGTCGATGGGGTCGGAAATTTCCTTTCCTACTCGGACAGTGAATTTCCTATCTGATAAGTAGGAGTTCACCAGTTTCGTAATGAACTTGGGGAACTCTAATTTTATCATTTTGTAGGTCAGGCCCTCTATCCAGACTTTATCGAAAGCTTTTTCGATATCTAGAAGGAGCAGGACCGTATGATTTTTGATATTGAAGTTATTAATAATATCTACGACTATTCTGCATGTTTGCTGTGTCGAGCTGTGTTTTGCCTTGAATCCAAACTGATGGTCATCTTTAATCTGGTTATTTTTAATTACTGAATTGATTTTAGTCAACAGTATTTTCTCAGTCAATTTACTAAGGTTAGATAATAGGCTGATCGGGCGATAATTACTCGGAGAGGTCGTGATCTTTCCGGATTTGGGGATGGGCGTAACTATCGCCGTTTTCCAGCACTTAGGCCAGTACTGGAATTTAAAAATTGCGTTAATAATATAGTTCAATTGAACTATTGATTTTTTAGAAAGATTTCTGATCAGCCTATTATCTATTTCGTCGTTTCCCGGAGCTTTCTTCATCGGGAGTTTTTTAATTAATTCGAAAATTTCCGTTGGGTTCGTTAAGAACTTTTGTTCTGGTTTAACGAACCTGTTGGAATTAAGGAAATTTTCTACTGTTTTACGTATGTCCGCCTGTTCATGGTCATCGGCTTGAGAAATATGATGAGCGGTTTCGAAGGTTTCCGCTAATATGTTCGCTTTTTCTTTATCGGTAGAGAATTCCGCGGAATTTTGGATTAAGATGGGAACCTCGGAGTATTTTTTAATATTACTTTGGACTGTTTTCCAAAGGAAGGTTCTGTCGTTATTTATTTTAGTGAGTTTTTGTTCCCATCTTTCATTCTGGAGGTTTTTGATTTCTTTCCGGATTTCGCGAGTATAAATGTTGAGAATTTCTTTATCTATTGAATTTCTATGTTTTTGCCAAAGTTTCCTAGTTTTATTTCTCGATTTGATAAGATCGATTATATGAGGGGGGAGTTTTTTGTACGCTAAATTTTGTTGTTTTTTAGGGGTTGTTTTATCGCGAGCATATTTGAGGGCCTTCGTAAACGTCTCGATTTCCCTTTCGATTTCTGAGGCGGTTTCAATTTTGTTGTTGATAGCGATTTTGCTATCCAATTTTTTACGAAAGATATCCCAGTTGGTGACTGAGTAGTCGTACACCAACTTGGCTGGGTTTCTTTCGATATCAATGTTGACTTTGAAAATAACTGGGTTGTGGTCAGATCCCAGTTGACAACTAGTTTCTGGGATACTGTTTATGCGGACGTTTTTGGTAAGCACCAAATCTATTGTACTTGGTGCTTTGCCATTGCCCGGGAAATGTGTATGTCCACTAGGGACGTTCAAGGTTATATAATTGTTGGATTCAAGGAAACTGAAAAGGCGATTCCCGTTAGTATTTCTGCAATTGCAGTTCCACTCTTCGTGCTTAGCGTTCAAGTCGCCTAGAACGATAACGTTGGCGGTTTTTTTAATTGTAAACAGGTTCCTTAAACAATTATTGGTGAATTTGTTACTAGGGCTGTTGTACACCGCCGTAATAACGAAGTTTTCATTAAAAATTACACTAATATTCTCTATTGTGCACTTTACTTTGGGTAAAGGCGAGATGGTGGATGCGCTACTAAGACTGTTCTTCACAAGAATGGCGACTCCACCAAAACCAGAATTGTCGTTTCGGTCCGCTCTAAAGGTTCTGTAACCGTTAATGAAGAATTTGTTTATGTCTTTCAGTCTAGTCTCGTTAATTGTAAGTACGTCTATTTTGTTGAAATTTAGAAAGTTCTCAATTTCGGTGTGTTTTTGAGACACACCGTTGGCGTTCCACGTAACTATTTTCAAGGACTTAGAATCCATTTGAGGTAATTACATATTCAAAGAATATTTTCGACCGTTCCTGTTGAGAAGCGGCACTCTCCAATTTTTTATTTAAAAGCTTTATACTTTCAAGGAATTTATTTAGGTTGATATAAGAATTGAGTTTTTTAAATTCATTTTGAATTTCCTCAAATGGATTTCCTGTTGATTGGAATTCCGGGGATGGCGTAGATGGGATATTTGGCAGGATGGTGGGTGCGCTTTTGCTGGTATTGTCACTCACCTTATTTGCTTTGATTGTCGCCTCATAGGCGGCTTTCCTCTGTTCCCAGGGGTTGCTTTCTGGAATTGGGGCTGGCCTGTATCTCGGTTTGGGGGCGACTGCGGGTCTGGAACTCCTGGAGTTCTTCTTTTCGATTATAGATTTGTAGATTGGACAGTCAATGCTGTTTGCCGGGTGACTTCCATGGCAATTAATGCACTTAGCCAAGGTTGTTATTGGTTTGGGGCAGTTCATCGTCAAATGCGACTCGGCGCATTTGAGACATTTTTCCGCCCTATGGCAGTTGGCGGTGGCGTGGCCCCACAACTGGCATCTGTGGCACTGAATGATTTCTTTTTTGGTGGTGTACCGATTCCACCTAATTTTAGTGTAGCTTACAACTTTTATGTGGTGTTGTAGCTGTTTTAAGGTGACTGTATTGTCGGTCACCACCATGTAGGCCGGGGATTGCGTCGCCCTCATCTTATGGATTTGTATTACTGGAACATTCTGGCCTATTAAATCGTCCTTAATTTCCTCCAGCTCGATGTCTTGCTCTAGGCCCCTCAACGTAAAAGCGTGGGTCTTTAGGTGTTTGGGGGTATAAGTGTGGTACTGTATACCATGTTTGTCCAAGAATTTCATGATTTTTTCTTGGTCTTTCAAGGTCTCACTGTATATGGTGGTGTCATTTACCCCATATTTTAAGTAGAAGTTTCCGTCTACTTCGGATTTTATCTCCTTCACTTTTCTGGCGTGGTTTGTAAATACCCCCAGTACGACAATTGGGGGCGGTTTTTTGGCAGATTTAGGTTCAACTTCGTCCTTCGTAGTTTCAGGGAGGTAGTTGAATCTATTTTTGATTTCAACGTGCTGGACCGTCTTTCTTTTTAGGGTTTTTTTGGTGGTTGGGTGCGTGAATTTGGGATTATTGATATCGGTAGTCCTCGATTTTTTGGTTGGTGCGGTGGAGGTGGAGCTTTCCTCGCCGGAACTTGTATCGTTGTTCTCGATTTCCATCTTATCGAGCGTCATTTTCGATTTAAATTCCTCGCTCGGAGGAATTTAAATTAGAAACTTTAGTCACTTTCACTTCAAATACGGTCAGTTTTGTCCAAATCGACCCAAAACAGGTAAATTTCAGGTAGATTTCACTAACACTTGGGTTTGGAATGCGGCTAGTCGCCGTAAAGTCTAGACAGAGCGGCTTCACTTCGGAATGCGGCCAACGCCGGAGGGGTTTTACGCCCTGTTTCGTCTACGGAATGTGGCGAATCGCCCGAGGGCATGAGACGAACACTTGAAACACTTTCACAATTATACAGGTAATTCTGAGAGGTCTGGAGACGACAACCTTTCGGCGCAAGGGTCTGACGAGAACTGGCAATTTCAGCGTGGTATGGCCGTAAACAACAAATATAGCGATATTTTCTATGATATCTCACTTTTTGGGAGCGGAAAGGACGTGAACGTTTTTCCTTATAAAAAATGAAATAACTTTTGGATATTAATTCTGATTGTTGATTTAAGTTTTAAGAACACATTAGGACATATCTCAATGAAATTTGAGGGATTTCCGAAATCGAAAAATATTTTTCGAAAAAAAAAAAAAATCCCAGAAGACCTCGGTCATCTCAAGTTTATTTCCATATTCTATTACACAATCAACGTACATCACAAAAGGAACCATCTCTCTAACTATCACAGTTAAATTTTTGTATCGGAACATTTCACGTCGGAATATCTCGCTAAGTCCAGACCGGGGAGATCGGTCGCATTTGACACCGTCCGCTCCGGTCTAACATCGTCTTGGAGTCGGGGTAACGATGGAGAGGCGTTTAAGGACGTGAACATTTTTCCTTATAAAAATTAAAGTCGACAATGAATATTGATTCTGATTACTGATTTACTCTTTTAGTACACATTAGAAGGCAACGCAATCAGATTTGAGGAAATTTCAAGATCAGAAAATTTTTTTCGAAAAAAAAAAAAATTCAAGAACACCTGGGTCATGGCAAGTTATTTCCCACAATCCATTCCACAATCAACGTAC
The DNA here is from genome assembly GCF_914767665.1 of Harmonia axyridis. NCBI lineage: Eukaryota > Metazoa > Arthropoda > Insecta > Coleoptera > Coccinellidae > Harmonia > Harmonia axyridis. Next base: position 37,170,001 of record NC_059508.1, read on the forward strand.
AACATAGAAGAAATCATCTCTCTAACTATCCTGGTTCAAAAGTTGTATCGGAACATTTCACGTCGAAATACCTCGCCAAGTCCAGACCGGGGCGATAGGTAGTATCTGACACCGTCCGCTCGGGACTGACATCGACTTGGACTCGGGCTAATGATGGGGAGGCGTTTAAGGACGTGAACATTTTTCCTTATAAAAATTAAAGTCGACAATGAATATTGATTCTGATTACTGATTTACGCTTTAAAAACACATTAGAAGGCAACCAAATCAAATTTGAGGAAATTCCAAAATCAGAAAATTTTTTTTCAAAAAAAAAAAAATCCGAAAAATATTTTTCGATTCTGATTACTGATTTACTCTTTTAGAACACATTAGAAGGCAACGAAATCAAATTTGAGTGAAATCCAAAATCAGAAAATATTTTTCGAAAAAAAAAAAAAATTCGAGAACACCTCGGTCATGGCAAGTTATTTTCCACAATCCATTCCCCAATCAACGTACATCCCAGAAAAAATCATCTCTCTAACTATCCTGGTTCAAAAGTTGTATCGGAACATTTTCACGTCGAAAATATATCTCAGAGTCCAGACCGATGCAGAACGTAAACTCGATCATACCGATGCTTCACGTAATCTCGATCTTACCGATGCACAACGTAAACTAGATCACACCGATGCAGAACGTAAACTCGATCATACCGATGCACCACGTAAACTCAGGCAGACCGATGCAGAACGTGAACTCGATCTTACCGATGCACCACGTAATCTCGATCTTACCGATGCACCACGTAAACTCGGGCAGACCGATGCAGAACGTGAACTCGATCTTACCGATGCACCACGTAAACTAGGGCTGACCGATGCATCACGTAAACGACGATCGAGAGGCGCGAAAGGACGTGAACGTTTTTCATTATAAAAATTGAAATAAATGATAAATAATGATTCTGATTGTTGGTTATCATTTTTAATAAGCATTAGGAGGCAACCAAATGAAATTTGAGGAAATTCCGATAATAGAAAATTTTTTCGAAAAAAAAAAAAAATTCATGAAATCCTCGGTCATCGCAAAATATTTACCATATTCTGTTCGATAATCAACGTATATTTAAGAAGGAATCATATCTGTATCTATCTTGGTTCAAATTTTGTATCGGAACATTTTGACCAAAGTCCGAGCTTCGGCCGAAACAGACACCGCTGACCTGGCCTATCGATCGACCGAGAGTCGGGGATAGAGCGTAAGTGTTGTCTGGAGGGGAACCCTGTGCTCTCCTGACATATATAGGGAAGGTGGTCGCGTTGGGCGATGCAGAACGTTTGGATCGGGAATTATATTTTTGGTTCAGCTATTGGAATATGGTTTATTGTTGGTATATATTGGCGAAATAACGTTCTTACTGACTGGGGATATTCATAAAAATGAGTCCGGAGATTTTCAGATCGAAGTCCGAGTGATCCGACTTGGAAGGCGTGTTGGGTGGGTCGAGATGGCTTAGATAGATCAGACGAGGCGGGCTAAGTGTTGACGTCATGCATCGGTCCATTTTCAGATTGAGTCCGAGTAATCCGACTTTGAAAGAGTGTTGGGTGCGTCGAGACTGTTTAGATAGATCGGACGAGGCGGACTAGGTGTTAACGACATGCATCGGTATATTTTCTGATCGGAGTCCGAAGAAATCGGCCCTAGTAGGCGCAGCGGACGGTCGAGACGGCCTCGGTGGGTCGGATCGATCGGGAAAAGTTTGCTAAATCGTGTCTGGAGGGGAACCTTGGGTTCTCCTGACATATATAGGGGATAAGGTTTGGGTGAACGATTCTTCACGTAAAAGTTGAGTAATTTATTTTTCGATAAGCTTTTGGATATTGATGAGAAGTATATGTATATCTTCGATTAAAAGAATTCTTACCGTCTCCATGTATATTATATTAGATATATAAGAAATAGTTAACGTGATGCATCGGCCGATTTCCGGATCG
>NC_059508.1:37179704-37182204 GCF_914767665.1 Harmonia axyridis
TCATTCACGTTGTGCATCGGTCTGCCCGAGATTACGTGGTGCATCGGTATGATCGAGTTTACGTGGTGCATCGGTAAGATCCAATTCACGTTCTGCATCGGTAAGATCCAGTTCACGTGGTGCATCGGTAAGATGGAGATTACGTGGTGCATCGGTAAGATCGAGATTACGGGGTGCATCGGTAAGATCTACTTTACGTTCTGCATCGGTCTGCCCTTGTTTACGTGGTGCATCGGTAAGATCGAGATTACGTGAAGCATCGGTATGATCGAGTTTACGTTCTGCATCGGTCTGCCCGATATTACGTGGTGCATCGGTTCAGCCCTAGTTTACGTTGTGCATCGGTCTGGACTTAGAGATATATTTTCGACGTGAAAATGTTCCGATACAACTTTTGAACCAGGATAGTTAGAGAGATGATTTTTTCTGTGATGTACGTCGATTGGGGAATGGATTGTGGAAAATAACTTGCCATGACCGAGGTGTCCTCGAATTTTTTTTTTTTTCGAAAAAAATTTTCTGATTGTGGAATTTTCTCAAATTTGATTTGGTTGCCTCCTAATGTGTTCTAAAAGAGTAAATCAGTAATAGGAATCGAAAAATATTTTTCGGATTTTTTTTTTTTCCGAAAAAAATTTTCTGATCGTGGAATTTCCTCAAATTCGATTTGGTTGCCTTCTAATGTGTTTTTAAAGCGTAAATCAGTAATCAGAATCAATATTCATTGTCGACTTTAATTTTTATAAGGAAAAATGTTCACGTCCTTAAACGCCTCCCCATCATCAGCCCGAGTCCAAGTCGATGTCAGTCCCGAGCGGACGGTGTCAGATACTACCTATCGCCGAGGTCTGGACTTGGCGAGATATTACGACGTGAAATGTTCCGATACAACTTTTGAACCAGGATAGTTAGAGAGATGATTTCTTCTATGTTGTACGTTGATTGTGGAATGAAATACGGAAAATAACTCGCCATGACCGAGGTGATTACGATTTTTTTTTTTTTTCGAAAAAAATTTTCTGATCGTGGAATTTTCTCAAATTTGATTTGGTTGCCTCCTTATATGTTCTAATAGCGATAATCAACAATCAGAATCAAAATCCATGATCGGGTTTGATTTTTATAAGGAAAAATGTTCACGTCCTTTTTTTCAACCCCGACTCATTGACGATGTTAGAACCGAGCCGGCGGTGTCAGATACGACCGATCGCCCCGGTCCCGATCGTCATTTACGTTGTGCATCGGTCTGCCCGAGATTACGTGGTGCATCGGTCTGGACTTAGAGATATATTTTCGACGTGAAAATGTTCCGATACAACTTTTGAACCAGGATAGTTAGAGAGATGATTTTTTCTGTGATGTACGTCGATTGGGGAATGGATTGTGGAAAATAACTTGCCATGACCGAGGTGTCCTCGAATTTTTTTTTTTTTTTCGAAAAAAATTTTCTGATCGTGGAATTTTCTCAAATTTGATTTGGTTGCCTCCTAATGTGTTCTAATAGCGATAATCAACAATCAGAATCAAAATCCATGGTCGGGTTTGGTTTTTATAAGGAATAATGTTCACGTCCTTTTTTTCAACCCCGACTCATTGACGATGTTAGAACCGAGCCGGCGGTGTCAGATACGACCGATCGCCCCGGTCCCGATCGTCATTTACGTTGTGCATCGGTCTGCCCGAGATTACGTGGTGCATCGGTCTGGACTTAGAGATATATTTTCGACGTGAAAATGTTCCGATACAACTTTTGAACCAGGATAGTTAGAGAGATGATTTTTTCTGGGATGTACGTTGATTGGGGAATGGATTGTGGGAAATAACTTGCCATGACCGAGGTGTTCTCGAATTTTTTTTTTTTTTTCGAAAAAAATTTTCTGATCGTGGAATTTTCTCAAATTTGATTTGGTTGCCTCCTAATGTGTTCTAATAGCGATAATCAACAATCAGAATCAAAATCCATGGTCGGGTTTGGTTTTTATAAGGAATAATGTTCACGTCCTTTTTCGCCTATGTTCTTTTTCGACGTGAAATGTTCCGATACAACTTTTGAACCAGGATAGTTAGAGAGATGATTTTTTCTGGGATGTATGTTGATTGACGTACGAAACTTGGAAAAAAATAGAAAAGACCGAGGTACTCTAGAAAAAAAAATTTATTGAAAATATTTTTTTGATTTCGGAATTAATTCGAAATTCATTCAGATGTCTTCTATCAATATCGCGAAAGAAAAATCAATAATCAGAATCGATATTCATCTAAGATTATTTCCTTCTGGATTGTGTTAACATTCGGTACGATCTTGTCTACGTGATGCATCGGTTTGTTTCTCGGCTCTTGTGAGCAAGTTGGACACTCGAGACGGCCTCCATCGATCGGATTAGGCGGGCTTTAATGTTAACGTGCTGCATCGGTGTGATCTTGTTTACGTCATGCATCGGTATAGCTTTAAATCGCGCCGTAAAGTCGTTCACGTCATGCATCGGTATCTTAAATCGCG
>NC_059508.1:37192204-37197204 GCF_914767665.1 Harmonia axyridis
TTTAGCAAACTTTTCCCGATCGATCCGACCCACCGAGGCCGTTTCGACCGTTCGCCGCGCCTACTAGAGCTGATTTCTTCGGACTCCGATCAGAAAATCCGCCGATGCATGTCGTTAACACCTAGTCCGCCTCGTCCGATCGATCGAGGCCGTTTCGACCGTTCGCCGCGCCTACTAGAGCTGATTTCTTCGGACTCCGATCAGAAAATCCGCCGATGCATGTCGTTAACACCTAGTCCGCCTCGTCCGATCGATCTAGGCCGTCTCGATCCACCCATCGCGCATCGAAAGTCGCATCTCTCGAACTCCGATCCGGAAATCGGCCGATGCATCACGTTAACTATTTCTTATATATCTAATATAATATACATCGAGACGGTAAGAATTCTTTTAATCGAAGATATACATATACTTCTCATCAATATCCAAAAGCTTATCGAAAAATAAATTACTCAACTTTTACGTGAAGAATCGTTCACCCAAACCTTATCCCCTATATATGTCAGGAGAACCCAAGGTTCCCCTCCAGACACGATTTAGCAAACTTTTCCCGATCGATCCGACCCACCGAGGCCGTCTCGACCGTCCGCTGCGCCTACTAGGGCCGATTTCTTCGGACTCCGATCAGAAAATATACCGATGCATGTCGTTAACACCTAGTCCGCCTCGTCCGATCTATCTAAACAGTCTCGACGCACCCAACACTCTTTCAAAGTCGGATTACTCGGACTCAATCTGAAAATGGACCGATGCATGACGTCAACACTTAGCCCGCCTCGTCTGATCGATCTAAGCCATCTCGACCCACCCAACACGCCTTCCAAGTCGGATCACTCGGACTTCGATCTGAAAATCTCCGGACTCATTTTTATGAATATCCCCAGTCAGTAAGAACGTTATTTCGCCAATATATACCAACAATAAACCATATTCCAATAGCTGAACCAAAAATATAATTCCCGATCCAAACGTTCTGCATCGCCCAACGCGACCACCTTCCCTATATATGTCAGGAGAGCACAGGGTTCCCCTCCAGACAACACTTACGCTCTATCCCCGACTCTCGGTCGATCGATAGGCCAGGTCAGCGGTGTCTGTTTCGGCCGAAGCTCGGACTTTGGTCAAAATGTTCCGATACAAAATTTGAACCAAGATAGATACAGATATGATTCCTTCTTAAATATACGTTGATTATCGAACAGAATATGGTAAATATTTTGCGATGACCGAGGATTTCATGAATTTTTTTTTTTTTCGAAAAAATTTTCTGTTATCGGAATTTCCTCAAATTTCATTTGGTTGCCTACTAATGCATATTAAAAACGATAATCAACAATCAGAATCATTATTTATCATTTATTTCAATTTTTATAATGAAAAACGTTCACGTCCTTTCGCGCCTCTCGATCGTCGTTTACGTGATGCATCGGTCAGCCCTAGTTTACGTGGTGCATCGGTAAGATCGAGTTCACGTTCTGCATCGGTAAGATCCAGTTCACGTGGTGCATCGGTAAGATCGAGATTACGTGGTGCATCGGTAAGATCGAGTTTACGTGGTGCATCGGTAAGATCCAATTCACGTTCTGCATCGGTAAGATCCAGTTCACGTGGTGCATCGGTGAGATCGAGTTTACGTTCTGCATCGGTGTGATCTAGTTTACGTTGTGCATCGGTAAGATCGAGATTACGTGAAGCATCGGTATGATCGAGTTTACGTTCTGCATCGGTCTGGACTTAGAGATATATTTTCGACGTGAAAATGTTCCGATACAACTTTTGAACCAGGATAGTTAGAGAGATGATTTTTTCTGGGATGTACGTTGATTGGGGAATGGATTGTGGAAAATAACTTGCCATGACCGAGGTGTTCTCGAATTTTTTTTTTTTTTCGAAAAATATTTTCTGATTTTGGATTTTACTCAAATTTGATTTCGTTGCCTTCTAATGTGTTCTAAAAGAGTAAATCAGTAATCAGAATCGAAAAATATTTTTCGGATTTTTTTTTTTTTGAAAAAAAATTTTCTGATTTTGGAATTTCCTCAAATTTGATTTGGTTGCCTTCTAATGTGTTTTTAAAGCGTAAATCAGTAATCAGAATCAATATTCATTGTCGACTTTAATTTTTATAAGGAAAAATGTTCACGTCCTTAAACGCCTCCCCATCATTAGCCCGAGTCCAAGTCGATGTCAGTCCCGAGCGGACGGTGTCAGATACTACCTATCGCCCCGGTCTGGACTTGGCGAGGTATTTCGACGTGAAATGTTCCGATACAACTTTTGAACCAGGATAGTTAGAGAGATGATTTCTTCTATGTTGTACGTTGATTGTGGAATGGATTGTGGGAAATAACTTGCCATGACCCAGGTGTTCTTGAATTTTTTTTTTTTTCGAAAAAAATTTTCTGATCTTGAAATTTCCTCAAATCTGATTGCGTTGCCTTCTAATGTGTTCTAAAAGAGTAAATCAGTAATCAGAATCAATATTCATTGTCGACTTTAATTTTTATAAGGAAAAATGTTCACGTCCTTAAACGCCTCTCCATCGTTACCCCGACTCCAAGACGATGTTAGACCGGAGCGGACGGTGTCAAATGCGACCGATCTCCCCGGTCTGGACTTAGCGAGATATTCCGACGTGAAATGTTCCGATACAAAAATTTAACTGTGATAGTTAGAGAGATGGTTCCTTTTGTGATGTACGTTGATTGTGTAATAGAATATGGAAATAAACTTGAGATGACCGAGGTCTTCTGGGATTTTTTTTTTTTTTCGAAAAATATTTTTCGATTTCGGAAATCCCTCAAATTTCATTGAGATATGTCCTAATGTGTTCTTAAAGCTTAAATCAACAATCAGAATTAATATCCAAAAGTTATTTCATTTTTTATGAGGAAAAACGTTCACGTCCTTTCCGCTCCCAAAAAGTGAGATATCATAGAAAATATCGCAATATATGTTGTTTACGGCCATACCACGCTGAAATTGCCAGTTCTCGTCAGAACACTGAAGCCAAGCAGCGTCGGGCGCGGTTAGTACTTGGATGGGTGACCGCTTGGGAACACCGCGTGCTGTAAGCTTTTTTTTTACGTTCTGCATCGGTCTGCCGAGATAACGTGGTGCATCGGTATGATCGAGTTTACGTTCTGCATCGGTAAGATCGAGATTACGTGATGCATCGGTAAGATTGAGATTACGTGGTGCATCGGTAAGATCGAGATTACGTGGTGCATCGGTAAGATCGAGTTTACGTGGTGCATCGGTAAGATCCAATTCACGTTCTGCATCGGTAAGATCCAGTTCACGTGGTGCATCGGTGAGATTGAGATTACGTGGTGCATCGGTAAGATCGAGTTTACGTGGTGCATCGGTAAGATCCAATTCACGTTCTGCATCGGTAAGATCCAGTTCACGTGGTGCATCGGTAAGATTGAGATTACGTGGTGCATCGGTAAGATCGAGTTTACGTGGTGCATCGGTAAGATCCAATTCACGTTCTGCATCGGTAAGATCCAGTTCACGTGGTGCATCGGTGAGATTGAGATTACGTGGTGCATCGGTAAGATCGAGTTTACGTGGTGCATCGGTAAGATCCAATTCACGTTCTGCATCGGTAAGATCCAGTTCACGTGGTGCATCGGTAAGATTGAGATTACGTGGTGCATCGGTAAGATCGAGTTTACGTGGTGCATCGGTAAGATCCAATTCACGTTCTGCATCGGTAAGATCCAGTTCACGTGGTGCATCGGTCTGCCCGAGATTACGTGGTGCATCGGTATGATCGAGTTTACGTGGTGCATCGGTAAGATCCAATTCACGTTCTGCATCGGTAAGATCCAGTTCACGTGGTGCATCGGTAAGATGGAGATTACGTGGTGCATCGGTAAGATCGAGATTACGGGGTGCATCGGTAAGATCTACTTTACGTTCTGCATCGGTCTGCCCTTGTTTACGTGGTGCATCGGTAAGATCGAGATTACGTGAAGCATCGGTATGATCGAGTTTACGTTCTGCATCGGTCTGCCCGATATTACGTGGTGCATCGGTTCAGCCCTAGTTTACGTTGTGCATCGGTCTGGACTTAGAGATATATTTTCGACGTGAAAATGTTCCGATACAACTTTTGAACCAGGATAGTTAGAGAGATGATTTTTTCTGTGATGTACGTCGATTGGGGAATGGATTGTGGAAAATAACTTGCCATGACCGAGGTGTCCTCGAATTTTTTTTTTTTTCGAAAAAAATTTTCTGATTGTGGAATTTTCTCAAATTTGATTTGGTTGCCTCCTAATGTGTTCTAAAAGAGTAAATCAGTAATAGGAATCGAAAAATATTTTTCGGATTTTTTTTTTTTTCGAAAAAAATTTTCTGATCGTGGAATTTCCTCAAATTCGATTTGGTTGCCTTCTAATGTGTTTTTAAAGCGTAAATCAGTAATCAGAATCAATATTCATTGTCGACTTTAATTTTTATAAGGAAAAATGTTCACGTCCTTAAACGCCTCCCCATCATCAGCCCGAGTCCAAGTCGATGTCAGTCCCGAGCGGACGGTGTCAGATACTACCTATCGCCGAGGTCTGGACTTGGCGAGATATTACGACGTGAAATGTTCCGATACAACTTTTGAACCAGGATAGTTAGAGAGATGATTTCTTCTATGTTGTACGTTGATTGTGGAATGAAATACGGAAAATAACTCGCCATGACCGAGGTGATTACGATTTTTTTTTTTTTTCGAAAAAAATTTTCTGATCGTGGAATTTTCTCAAATTTGATTTGGTTGCCTCCTTATATGTTCTAATAGCGATAATCAACAATCAGAATCAAAATCCATGATCGGGTTTGATTTTTATAAGGAAAAATGTTCACGTCCTTTTTTTCAACCCCGACTCATTGACGATGTTAGAACCGAGCCGGCGGTGTCAGATACGACCGATCGCCCCGGTCCCGATCGTCATTTACGTTGTGCATCGGTCTGCCCGAGATTACGTGGTGCATCGGTC
>NC_059508.1:37209704-37214646 GCF_914767665.1 Harmonia axyridis
CGGAATTTCCTCAAATTTCATTTGGTTGCCTACTAATGCATATTAAAAACGATAATCAACAATCAGAATCATTATTTATCATTTATTTCAATTTTTATAATGAAAAACGTTCACGTCCTTTCGCGCCTCTCGATCGTCGTTTACGTGATGCATCGGTCAGCCCTAGTTTACGTGGTGCATCGGTAAGATCGAGTTCACGTTCTGCATCGGTAAGATCCAGTTCACGTGGTGCATCGGTAAGATCGAGATTACGTGGTGCATCGGTAAGATCGAGTTTACGTGGTGCATCGGTAAGATCCAATTCACGTTCTGCATCGGTAAGATCCAGTTCACGTGGTGCATCGGTGAGATCGAGTTTACGTTCTGCATCGGTGTGATCTAGTTTACGTTGTGCATCGGTAAGATCGAGATTACGTGAAGCATCGGTATGATCGAGTTTACGTTCTGCATCGGTCTGGACTTAGAGATATATTTTCGACGTGAAAATGTTCCGATACAACTTTTGAACCAGGATAGTTAGAGAGATGATTTTTTCTGGGATGTACGTTGATTGGGGAATGGATTGTGGAAAATAACTTGCCATGACCGAGGTGTTCTCGAATTTTTTTTTTTTTTCGAAAAATATTTTCTGATTTTGGATTTTACTCAAATTTGATTTCGTTGCCTTCTAATGTGTTCTAAAAGAGTAAATCAGTAATCAGAATCGAAAAATATTTTTCGGATTTTTTTTTTTTTGAAAAAAAATTTTCTGATTTTGGAATTTCCTCAAATTTGATTTGGTTGCCTTCTAATGTGTTTTTAAAGCGTAAATCAGTAATCAGAATCAATATTCATTGTCGACTTTAATTTTTATAAGGAAAAATGTTCACGTCCTTAAACGCCTCCCCATCATTAGCCCGAGTCCAAGTCGATGTCAGTCCCGAGCGGACGGTGTCAGATACTACCTATCGCCCCGGTCTGGACTTGGCGAGGTATTTCGACGTGAAATGTTCCGATACAACTTTTGAACCAGGATAGTTAGAGAGATGATTTCTTCTATGTTGTACGTTGATTGTGGAATGGATTGTGGGAAATAACTTGCCATGACCCAGGTGTTCTTGAATTTTTTTTTTTTTCGAAAAAAATTTTCTGATCTTGAAATTTCCTCAAATCTGATTGCGTTGCCTTCTAATGTGTTCTAAAAGAGTAAATCAGTAATCAGAATCAATATTCATTGTCGACTTTAATTTTTATAAGGAAAAATGTTCACGTCCTTAAACGCCTCTCCATCGTTACCCCGACTCCAAGACGATGTTAGACCGGAGCGGACGGTGTCAGATGCGACCGATCTCCCCGGTCTGGACTTAGCGAGATATTCCGACGTGAAATGTTCCGATACAAAAATTTAACTGTGATAGTTAGAGAGATGGTTCCTTTTGTGATGTACGTTGATTGTGTAATAGAATATGGAAATAAACTTGAGATGACCGAGGTCTTCTGGGATTTTTTTTTTTTTTCGAAAAATATTTTTCGATTTCGGAAATCCCTCAAATTTCATTGAGATATGTCCTAATGTGTTCTTAAAGCTTAAATCAACAATCAGAATTAATATCCAAAAGTTATTTCATTTTTTATGAGGAAAAACGTTCACGTCCTTTCCGCTCCCAAAAAGTGAGATATCATAGAAAATATCGCAATATATGTTGTTTACGGCCATACCACGCTGAAATTGCCAGTTCTCGTCAGAACACTGAAGCCAAGCAGCGTCGGGCGCGGTTAGTACTTGGATGGGTGACCGCTTGGGAACACCGCGTGCTGTAAGCTTTTTTTTTACGTTCTGCATCGGTCTGCCGAGATAACGTGGTGCATCGGTATGATCGAGTTTACGTTCTGCATCGGTAAGATCGAGATTACGTGATGCATCGGTAAGATTGAGATTACGTGGTGCATCGGTAAGATCGAGATTACGTGGTGCATCGGTAAGATCGAGTTTACGTGGTGCATCGGTAAGATCCAATTCACGTTCTGCATCGGTAAGATCCAGTTCACGTGGTGCATCGGTGAGATTGAGATTACGTGGTGCATCGGTAAGATCGAGTTTACGTGGTGCATCGGTAAGATCCAATTCACGTTCTGCATCGGTAAGATCCAGTTCACGTGGTGCATCGGTAAGATTGAGATTACGTGGTGCATCGGTAAGATCGAGTTTACGTGGTGCATCGGTAAGATCCAATTCACGTTCTGCATCGGTAAGATCCAGTTCACGTGGTGCATCGGTGAGATTGAGATTACGTGGTGCATCGGTAAGATCGAGTTTACGTGGTGCATCGGTAAGATCCAATTCACGTTCTGCATCGGTAAGATCCAGTTCACGTGGTGCATCGGTAAGATTGAGATTACGTGGTGCATCGGTAAGATCGAGTTTACGTGGTGCATCGGTAAGATCCAATTCACGTTCTGCATCGGTAAGATCCAGTTCACGTGGTGCATCGGTCTGCCCGAGATTACGTGGTGCATCGGTATGATCGAGTTTACGTGGTGCATCGGTAAGATCCAATTCACGTTCTGCATCGGTAAGATCCAGTTCACGTGGTGCATCGGTAAGATGGAGATTACGTGGTGCATCGGTAAGATCGAGATTACGGGGTGCATCGGTAAGATCTACTTTACGTTCTGCATCGGTCTGCCCTTGTTTACGTGGTGCATCGGTAAGATCGAGATTACGTGAAGCATCGGTATGATCGAGTTTACGTTCTGCATCGGTCTGCCCGATATTACGTGGTGCATCGGTTCAGCCCTAGTTTACGTTGTGCATCGGTCTGGACTTAGAGATATATTTTCGACGTGAAAATGTTCCGATACAACTTTTGAACCAGGATAGTTAGAGAGATGATTTTTTCTGTGATGTACGTCGATTGGGGAATGGATTGTGGAAAATAACTTGCCATGACCGAGGTGTCCTCGAATTTTTTTTTTTTTCGAAAAAAATTTTCTGATTGTGGAATTTTCTCAAATTTGATTTGGTTGCCTCCTAATGTGTTCTAAAAGAGTAAATCAGTAATAGGAATCGAAAAATATTTTTCGGATTTTTTTTTTTTTCGAAAAAAATTTTCTGATCGTGGAATTTCCTCAAATTCGATTTGGTTGCCTTCTAATGTGTTTTTAAAGCGTAAATCAGTAATCAGAATCAATATTCATTGTCGACTTTAATTTTTATAAGGAAAAATGTTCACGTCCTTAAACGCCTCCCCATCATCAGCCCGAGTCCAAGTCGATGTCAGTCCCGAGCGGACGGTGTCAGATACTACCTATCGCCGAGGTCTGGACTTGGCGAGATATTACGACGTGAAATGTTCCGATACAACTTTTGAACCAGGATAGTTAGAGAGATGATTTCTTCTATGTTGTACGTTGATTGTGGAATGAAATACGGAAAATAACTCGCCATGACCGAGGTGATTACGATTTTTTTTTTTTTTCGAAAAAAATTTTCTGATCGTGGAATTTTCTCAAATTTGATTTGGTTGCCTCCTTATATGTTCTAATAGCGATAATCAACAATCAGAATCAAAATCCATGATCGGGTTTGATTTTTATAAGGAAAAATGTTCACGTCCTTTTTTTCAACCCCGACTCATTGACGATGTTAGAACCGAGCCGGCGGTGTCAGATACGACCGATCGCCCCGGTCCCGATCGTCATTTACGTTGTGCATCGGTCTGCCCGAGATTACGTGGTGCATCGGTCTGGACTTAGAGATATATTTTCGACGTGAAAATGTTCCGATACAACTTTTGAACCAGGATAGTTAGAGAGATGATTTTTTCTGTGATGTACGTCGATTGGGGAATGGATTGTGGAAAATAACTTGCCATGACCGAGGTGTCCTCGAATTTTTTTTTTTTTTTCGAAAAAAATTTTCTGATCGTGGAATTTTCTCAAATTTGATTTGGTTGCCTCCTAATGTGTTCTAATAGCGATAATCAACAATCAGAATCAAAATCCATGGTCGGGTTTGGTTTTTATAAGGAATAATGTTCACGTCCTTTTTTTCAACCCCGACTCATTGACGATGTTAGAACCGAGCCGGCGGTGTCAGATACGACCGATCGCCCCGGTCCCGATCGTCATTTACGTTGTGCATCGGTCTGCCCGAGATTACGTGGTGCATCGGTCTGGACTTAGAGATATATTTTCGACGTGAAAATGTTCCGATACAACTTTTGAACCAGGATAGTTAGAGAGATGATTTTTTCTGGGATGTACGTTGATTGGGGAATGGATTGTGGGAAATAACTTGCCATGACCGAGGTGTTCTCGAATTTTTTTTTTTTTTTCGAAAAAAATTTTCTGATCGTGGAATTTTCTCAAATTTGATTTGGTTGCCTCCTAATGTGTTCTAATAGCGATAATCAACAATCAGAATCAAAATCCATGGTCGGGTTTGGTTTTTATAAGGAATAATGTTCACGTCCTTTTTCGCCTATGTTCTTTTTCGACGTGAAATGTTCCGATACAACTTTTGAACCAGGATAGTTAGAGAGATGATTTTTTCTGGGATGTATGTTGATTGACGTACGAAACTTGGAAAAAAATAGAAAAGACCGAGGTACTCTAGAAAAAAAAATTTATTGAAAATATTTTTTTGATTTCGGAATTAATTCGAAATTCATTCAGATGTCTTCTATCAATATCGCGAAAGAAAAATCAATAATCAGAATCGATATTCATCTAAGATTATTTCCTTCTGGATTGTGTTAACATTCGGTACGATCTTGTCTACGTGATGCATCGGTTTGTTTCTCGGCTCTTGTGAGCAAGTTGGACACTCGAGACGGCCTCCATCGATCGGATTAGGCGGGCTTTAATGTTAACGTGCTGCATCGGTGTGATCTTGTTTACGTCATGCATCGGTATAGCTTTAAATCGCGCCGTAAAGTCGTTCACGTCATGCATCGGTATC
>NC_059508.1:37217346-37219846 GCF_914767665.1 Harmonia axyridis
CTAATCATTCGCTTTACCGGATGAGACTCGTATGCAACGAGCGCCAGCTATCCTGAGGGAAACTTCGGAGGGAACCAGCTACTAGATGGTTCGATTAGTCTTTCGCCCCTATACCCAGTTCCGACGATCGATTTGCACGTCAGAATCGCTACGGACCTCCATCAGGGTTTCCCCTGACTTCGTCCTGACCAGGCATAGTTCACCATCTTTCGGGTCCCAGCGTGTACGCTCTTGGTGCGCCTCCTCTCGCAATGAGAATGAGGCGCCCCGGGAATGCGGGTCAGTCATGGAGACCGACCATCTTCCCTTAGTTCACATAAAGTGAACCGTTACTTTCATTGCGCCTTTAGGTTTAGTGATTCCCAATGACTCGCGCACACGCTAGACTCCTTGGTCCGTGTTTCAAGACGGGTCCTGAAAGTACCCAAAGCAATAGCGTCGCTGATCGGCGTTTCAAGAGGTCTGTCCAAGAACACCGCGGCGAACAGTCGCAAACGGACGGAATCGGCACTAGGTCCGATCGCCATCACAATTCACATACTTGCCACGGGCCGGACGCGAACTAAGTCGCGGCCTCCCGCCATCAGTAAACCGTCGAGCGAGCTGTTCGGAAACCCAGTGTCCGTAAACATCGGAAAATCCGAGCTCACGGGCTACACTCGAGACCGTAGAACAGCACCCAACGGATCGCGACGACCTACTAGGGGAGAAGTGCACGCGTCCGAAGCCGGAGATGAACCGAAGGGAACAGCCAACGCGAACGTCGCCGTTTCCACAGTCAGTAAATCCCAACAACAGGCGCGAATGAATCTCCCCATTCGACCTTTCGGGTTTCTCAGGTTTACCCCTGAACGGTTTCACGTACTCTTGAACTCTCTCTTCAAAGTTCTTTTCAACTTTCCCTCACGGTACTTGTTCGCTATCGGTCTCGTGGTTATATTTAGCCTTAGATGGAGTTTACCACCCACTTAGGGCTGCACTCTCAAGCAACCCGACTCTAAGAAGAGATCCTCTAGCAAGCCGCAGCGGTCGCTACGGGCCTGGCACCCTCTATGGGCGATGGCCCCATTCAAGATGGACTTGAACGCGCCGCGAACTCGCCAGATAATGGATCCTTCCAAACACCACATCTCCCGGCGACCGGTTACGATCGCGGGATTCAGTGCTGGGCTAATCCCTGTTCGCTCGCCGCTACTAAGGGAATCCTAGTTAGTTTCTTTTCCTCCGCTTAATAATATGCTTAAATTCAGCGGGTAGTCTCACCTGTCCTGAGGTCGTATGTTCAAATCATCGAAACGTTCCGAAACTAACCTTTGGCGGCTCATAAAATCACGTACCTTACGCGAGGGAGTTAGCCTACTCAAAGGCGTCTATTATCTCCTGCTCCGTATGGCGGATCATGCGAATCCAAGCAAAGTGCTTCGGTGTTTCGGGGGTGCGCTCATGAAAGCTCATCCGCAACGCGCGACAACTGGCACATTAAAGCGATCGGACGTCGTTCAGATTTCTCGGACACGACGATCGCATGTCTACAGTCATGGGCGCAGATCGAGCAATACCACGACACCACAATATATGCTTTCGCAATTCAAGACGGCGCGTTACGAAAACAACTCCTCATCATTCCAACACACGAGGCGTCGAAACGACAGAACGTTGATCGTCACGCGGCAAACCGTCCAACTCGCCCAAATGACCTTCGGTACAGGATCAACGTTAGACGACCTTTACGTCGTCACTTCGTCAAGCCATAACGTCTGGCCGGGCAGTCTTTGTAATGGAACCGACCCTCAGTCAGGAGTGGTCCGAGGACAGTGTCCGAGGACCGCAATGTGCGTTCGAAATGTCGATGTTCATGTGTCCTGCAGTTCGCATGTTGACGCGCAATTAGCTGCGTTCTTCATCGACCCACGAGCCAAGTGATCCACCGTTCAGGGTAATCTTTTATGTTCGATTTCTCGGTACTAGTCGCAATGGACTTTCCCTCGAAATACGAGACGCCAACTGCGAACCTCCTCGAGAATGACATTCCAATGACTGAGACGACCCACTGAAGGGTCAATACGTCAGTCGATCGGCGCAAAATCTTCGGTTCAACTAGTTTGCGTACTAATCTAGTGACAATTATCGTAAAAAATTCGGACGGAGACAAACGTCGCAGACAATCCCGAAAGAGCATAAAAACGCTAATGTAACGGGCGTCGCACAACGTCGACGTCTTCGTCCCTGGAATAGATCGTCCTACCGAAGTCCGTAGACAACGGTAACGACTGATCGATTTCGGGCGAGAATCTTTAAAACCTGCAGCCGGCTCCTCGTTCCGTGCCAAACACGAAACTTCGCCCAGCCACGAACGCGGCAATCCAAGCGCTTCGAATCCTTATTCCGAGCACATCACGAGACTTCGCCCAACTACGAACGTCAGCATAAGCAGCCGGCTCCTCGTTCCATCAAGGAACTTCGCCCAACCACAAACGCCGACATAAGCGGCCGGCTCCTC